>NC_064290.1:29186922-29227489 GCF_019186545.1 Solanum stenotomum | reverse complement strand
GGAGGTCTAGGTATGGGGACCACTTTCTGAGGTATTTCCACTTCTTGTTCTGTCACCACCTCCGATTCCTCTCTGACTTCCACCACATCATCTTCTTTTCTAATCTTGGTATCCACCACAGACGGCATAGGTGGATATATGGTTTGCTTACCTCCTCGAGTAGTAATTGCCATACAATGACCATCATTCTTTGGATTCTGGATGGTGTTGCTAGGAAGAGTGTCAGGTTGACGCGGGTTCACTGTAGTAGACAACTGCGTCATCTGCTGCTCTAGATGCTTTATTGACACTGCATGGGCATCAACCTTTTGACCAATACCAGATAAGTCGTTTCTCATCTCCTTCCTTCACATTCTCATCAGTAGCATCAAACCTTCTCATCATCTTCTGCAGCATATCTTCAATACGCATCATATTACCTCCAACTTCCCTAGCACCAGATTCCCGATTTTGAGGGGGAACATAGGGTCCAACGGGTCATTTCTGTTGCCATAGTTGTTCCTGTTGTAGTTGTTGTCGCGATTGAAGTTCCCATCTCGGACATAGTGACCCTCTCGGTTGTAATTTCCATAGTTCCGACCTTGGTTCCCTTGACCTTGGCGCCAATTTTCCGTGTTGGATCCTTGGGCGTTTGGTCGGAAACCCCCCGTCTGATCGTTCACCGCATAAGTGTCCTCTTCATAGTAACACTCCTCAACTGGTGGTGGAGTTCTAGTTAAGTAATTTACAGCATATACCTTTTCTGCTCCTCCACTCACATGCTTCAACACCAACCCCAACTATGTCCTCATCTGAGCCATCTCCTCACGAATATCATCTGCAGAGTTAACAGTAGCATTATGAACAGCAAATGTGTTTCTCCCAGTATCTGACCTTCTAGTGCTCCACGCTTTATTGTTGCGAGAGATCCTCTCTAATTTTTCAGCAATTTGTGCGTATGTACAATCACCATATGAACCTCCAGCAATAGTGTCAAGTACTGCTTTATTGTTATCATCATGTCCTCGATAGAAATATTCCTTCAGTGACTCATCGTCAATACGGTGATTTGGGACACTTCTTACGAAAGCAGTGAATCTGTCCCACGAGCTACTCACAAATTCTCCAGGTAATGCCACAAAATTGTTGACCCGATCTTTGTGATTGAGCTTCTTAGACACTGGATAGTACTTTGCTTTAAATACCTCTGCTAGTTGGTCCCATGTGAAAATTGAGTTATAAGGAAGCTCAGTGAACCATACTGCAGCATCGCCTGTCAGTGACAGAGGGAACACTCGTAACCCAATGACGTTCATATCCAAGTCTGGTCTACCTACACAACTTTTGCAAACCACCCTGAGCTTGGCTAAGTGAGCATGTGGATCCTCCGATGGTAATCCTGAAAATAAGCCTCTTGCTGTAAGCATCTACATCAAACTACTAGTCACCACAAATGTGTGCCCTGGAGTTAGAGGAGGTAGGACAATGGGTCCATCGGAGTCTGCTATGTCGAAGTTGTCCCAATAGTTGTCATGGTGTTGTGGGTCTGGTGGACCATGCACTCTCACTGCATCTCCCAATTGATTTTCATCAGCTAGACCCCGGTTTTCCCCACCAACTACTCTTGGCTGCTGTAACTCAACTGCTTCATCTAGCTTTCCTCCGATAGGATGAACTGGAAGTCCTTGATTGTTCATTCTTCGCAAAGTTCTGTTCAACTCTGGATCGTACGGAGTAAGTGGTTCGCCTTGGCTCCGTGTATTTGGCATACACTAGAGTCGAAACCTGAGAGAAACAAAAAACAAAGAAAAAAAGTAAAATTAGAAAATATTTGACTAACGTTCAATATTGTAGTTAAAACTAAATCTAAAAGCCAGATTCCCCGGCAGCGGCGCCAAAATTTGATACGCTCAAATTACACCTCCTTTCAGAAGCATAAGTGATCGTTATCAAGTAAAGAACCCAACTTGTAGGTTGAGATCGATCCCACGAGGAAAATGGTTTAGACTTTACTTTTAACCAACAATTATATTCGATTAGTCAAATTATTTCCAGAAACAGGTAATAAAAGGGGGGGTTTGTGCTTGTGCGAAACAAATAGTAAGAACTTAAGAAGTAGTCAATAATTAAACTCAACTTTGGTTGTTATCAAGATAAGAGAAATAACTAGGGTATACGTGTTCCCCATAATCTCATAACGCAGTAATCCTAGTAATAGCAATCCTTTTCTAGTGTATTACATGCAAAGTGATAAGTTAGGTATCCCTAAATCCTTGGTCCGGCATCTAGAGAATTTCACCCCACACCTTGGTCCGGCTATCTGTGTATAATTTACTAACCCTTACCTTTACCTCATATTAGACATCATAATCGATGTTTGGCTTAGTTATTACTTCGCACCAATCGACACTAGCCTATTAGATAGTATCACACTAAATCTATGTTGATAATTCTTTTCTTGTTAATTACCTCCTTGGTCCGGCAAGTAGTAACAAGGCGAGTTCTAACGTTGGCCACCGTTAAAAAGACTTCTAAATGAAACAATTATCAATGCATGCAAAATGCTAGTCAAGAATTGCTTATTTACTATTCATACTTTGTTAATCGATCATGGTTCCCACAACCCTAGTTGTGGATTTAGTTACTCATATTGGCAAGAACACAATTCATAATTGTAGATGAAGAAATCATGAACTTACGTAAAGAGAATAATAAACCCAGAAAATTAACTTGAATTGCAAAGCCAAAATCTTCAAAATGAACTTGGGAAATCAATAATTGCTAGGGTTGCAAATTAATCTCCAAAGTTACAAAGCAAAAACAGAATAATAGTGTCTAACCCCCAAAAACGAGGTTTACATGTCCTATTTATAGAAAACAAATCCTAAATAAAAAAGGAAACAAATTAAGGAAAGTTTTGTTCAGATACGCGTCTTCGATCCACGAGACTGACCTACGGACCGTCGATGGATCTACGGTCCGTAAGTCCCTACCGTCACTCGGGACTTAGAAAATATTTCAACATCCAACAATCAGCTTCTCTGAAGCAAACGACGGACCAACAGCACGGACCGTAGATCGATCTACGGTCCGTCAATCCCTTCCGTAGCTCCATACTTAGAATCTTCAAAAATCAGGTACTGGAACCCTCGCAGTTTCAATCTACGGATCAACAATACGGTCCGTAGATCAATCTACGGACCGTCAATGGGCACCGTGGTTCCACACTTGGTCAGATTTCCTTGATTTGTCCTCAACACCATGCCTGCTGATCTACGGTCATCACCTATGGACCGTGAATGGACCTACGGTCCGTGGATGCCTTTTTCTGCATTTCCTTCAGCTGTCTCTAAACTTCCGCGCCTGAACACCTTTCCTGCAAAACATGATAAAACACATAAAAACCAATATAAAAAGGCCCTAGACACACACAACTTGCAAGTGAAATGTATTAGAAATACCGTAAACTCACGGTATATCAAGTAGTAATTCTATTCGGCGTGTCGCCGATCGCTTCGAAGTTGGATGACCAGGTCACCAAAAGTGCAACCGGAAATCCAAGCAAGTGCTGATGGGCGAGATGAAAGGAGAAAAGGCGACTCGCAGAACCACTCGGCGATCCCGATCAAGATCGCCTAAAATTACAGTGACTGGACCAAGAAGAAGTGAAAAATAAAGGCGAGAGGAAGGAACATCGGTGAGACACCGAACTATCGGCGAAGCCTGACTTACCTCGCCGATTGGTCCTAAACGGTCACACATCAGACTTGCATAAATTTATTTCTTCTAGAGAGAGAAAGCATTCAGAAATGTGAGGAACACAAGATTGAGAGTAAAAACACTACCATTGTGGATTTCAAGTGATTTTAGCAATGTTTTTCATTGAAATTTTGTAATAGAGAAGATTATAGTTGATTTTAACTTTCAATTTTCCTTTTAACCTAGCTATGGAAAACATGGCAGATGTTGATTTTCATCTCTTTGCTATGATTGGCTAAAACCCTCTCCTTGGGGTTTTGACTATGTGACCAATTATTGAGTTTTACTAAGTGGGTGTCATGATTTGTGAATAATGGTGCTAATTTGAAGTGTGTCTAATTTGCTGCTGCATTTTGAGGTCATCTTGCATGACTACTGTCACTAGTTCAGTGTTTTGTGCTTGCTTGAGAGAGAAGTGCAAAGCCAAAGTAGCAAGTTTAGCATCCTTAGTAGTGGTTCTCCATTATTTCAGCTTGAGAAAATGAAACATGGAATCTATCCTTTGTATCTAGCTCAAGAGAGTGGATTTGATGAGGACAAGGGTTGGGCATCTGCCGTCTAGTGTTGAAGTTCAAGAGAATTCGACAAAGATAAGGTAATTGTTCGAGAGAAAATTTCTTTACATATAGTCCTACCTATCCACGACATTTTATCCCATTGGGAGCATCAATGTTCATCCAATAAGTTGGTCAATTTCCCAAGTGTTACCTCATTATTTGATCATTTCGTGTCAAGTGTGGAATTGGATTGATAATTATAACTTGAAAATTTGAAGCTTAAACCAAAAAGGTGCAGTAAGTGTTCAGTTGAAGAGATTGTTGGCATACTTCTATAATTGAATTCGAAGGAAAAACTACTCTCTGTGGGATCGACCCCAACTCATTTAGTTGGGTTATGTACTGACTAACGGTCGTTGACGCTTAGAACTGGATGAAGCGTCTTTGAAACATTAATCAGAAAGCAAGTCTAGATTGTGATTTGTTGCTCCCCAATATACATGCAAGTGTACGTGGTCGCGCAAGTAATATAGACTTTTTAAGAAACGAGTTATCGTTCCCAAGGGACTTATGATCAATTTATATTTAACACTTAATTCTACAAATAAAAGTAAACGTAACCTTTTCAAGAGTTGATGATTGATTGCTGACTACTACTAATTATAAACTAAATTAACGTAACTAAATGTGAGCGACTTTAATATGATGTTTCAAGCAAGTAAAGAGAAATTCCAGGACTGTAGCATATTCTGAATATCATGTATCATATTATTGGCTTAGAATTAATTTATGTTGTCAAGCTACTGGTTTATAGGGTTAATTGTATGAGTCGGGCTACACACCTCTAGTCACCTACTCCAGTTAGCTATCTAACTACATTGTTGAGCGGGGAGAAATAGACTAACTGGCGAGCATTTATATTTCATTTTATTTCATAACCAAGCAAGTTGCTCGTCCGGGCGTCACTCCTAAACACAAATCACCTTAATCAAATAGGTCGATCGAGCTCTCTATATTCTCTGGTCTATCTAACCCCTCTTCTCTCAATTTTAAGATTAGACAATAGATTTATCTCTAGATGGCCAGTCAAGAAATACTAAAGCAAGAATATAGAAGTAACTTATAATGACAACCAAGAATTAATTCATAAACCTCAAATAATCAACATTTAATTCGTGGCTACGCCCCAGAACTAGGGCGTTTAGCCACTCATGCTATTAGAAAACACAAAATACAATTGTTCATGCGATTTCGGAAAATAGAAGAGTTAGAATATCAAAACCTATTACAAACGTAGATACTTGCTCTTGCACACCAAAATTATGTCGAACACCAACAATGGAGCCCTAAGGGTCTATTTTTAATAGTTAGGAACAATAGAGTCGAATTCTACTTCAATTAGGAGTCCTTTTTAAATCAACTTTCGCCAAAACTCCGCACAAGATTGGGGCATCGTGCCCAAATCGCGCCTGGAAGTTTGGCACGCCGCGCTGCCAGTGCGCCCAAATGTAGCCCCAGTAAGTACCCCCTTGGCGCGTCGCGCCTGGCCTGCGCCACTGATGCTGGGGCGTCGTGCCTGATCTTTGCTCCTGGCGTTGCTTTTCATCTTTAACTCTTTTTTCTTCCTTGACTCAATCACTTCCCTTATGAACCCTGCAAAATTTCTAATCATGTATGTTAGTATGCAATCATCTCAATCTTAAGCCAAAATATGCTAGTTAGATTAGTGAATGTCCTAAAACTTACGTTAAAGATGGATAATTTGTAGTAATTGGGCATATAAATATGCCCAAGATCATGATTCTCTGTCTAAATTAATGCTCGTTTGCTTCAATGGTGATCGTCTCGTGTCTAAGGTGTTAAGATTGTTGTTTCAAGATATATGTTATCATAAGTCAAACCCGTGCCTGTGAGTTTCATATTTCTTCGTTAAATAGCAGATTTATTATTTTGTAAATTGCTTTGATGATTTCTTATTTGTAAAATTATGATTTAGTCACAACTAAATTGAGGACCATATTCGTTCTTCCCTAAAATAAATTATTCTATTTTTCCTTGATTGTTAAGAGTTTACTTCTAGTCAAGTTGTTTATGTGTTGTTTTACCATAGTTAATGTCGTAATATTGTATGTAAGTAGATCTCTATTAGGACAGGATGTAGCCTTCCATAAATTGTTGATTGTCTTTGCTCAATTCGTGGTAATTTGCTGGAATCTTTCGCCCATGGTAAATCTTCAAATTAACAAAAAAAATGGAATATTTTTTTCCTTATAAATTCCTCGTGCTCTTTTTATATTATTGAAAGTTTGCAGTAATTTATTATTCAATTTTGGTAATCCAAAAATAGGTAAATATATTTGGTGCATAATTATTGCTTTCCTTCAATTGATATGTCCTACTCTTTATATATTTTTATTCACCTGTATCTCTTTACCTTATTGAGTGGATTAGTTTGGTACTTTTTTGGTAATAAATAAATTAAAATGTTTGACCGATTCAATTCTCCTTTAATAGGGAAAACTGATGCTTAATTGATTTTATTTCCTTATTAAGGTTCCCCTCATTGCTATATAAATAGATCCTTCTCTCATTCTTCTACTCACTTTTCACTCACACTTCTATACACTTAGACATTCTAGCAATTAGCTAAAATATTCTCTATTCTCTAAAAAAAAGTATAATAAAACTCTCAGAAATGTGAGCATTCTCCCTTGTTATTTTGTTGTGTTCGGGTTGATTATTGGATTAAAGTGTGTCTTCATTGCTGTTTTTCTTTAATTGCTTAACCGGTTAGTGACTTTCATATATATTTAATTCTATGTTCTTCATCATTACTTATTTATTTTTATGCATAAGTCCAAATATGGATATTGATAAATAAAAGGAAGCATCCGAATCAGTTTTCTTCTCCTTTTCTATATGTGTGATTGTATATATGTAATTTGTTGGTCAAATAAATGTATGTATGTCTTATTCTGCCTAGGCATATAAAATATATATTATTATGCGTGTTTTGTATTGCATTCTTTCATTTAGTAGGGTATGGAATATTGAGTGCTAATTTGAAGAGTCGCCAGGGATGGAATTTCGGACAGGATTTAGTGTTATTTTTGTTTGTATTTATTATATTTATTTTTCATTCTTTTAATAGTTGTATTAACTCTACCTCTCTCTATATATATGAAATATATTTGGGGGATCGTCTAAAGGGGAAGGGGATATGCGTGCTAACTATTTCCTTTTATTTTAGCTTAGTTTTATTTTATTATGTGTGGTTGTTATAAATAATATGCCTAGTTACAAGAAAATTGAAATTTCTTAATAATCGGTTTAAAATCAACATGTCTTTATAACCGTTGTAACTAATAACTCATCTTCATCGTGTGTGAAATCTTGGAACTGTTTGGGATCTGATTTGTAGGTCAATATGTTAATTTAGTTTGGTCTGATCATATAATTAAAAGAATTTAAACATGTCAATCAATTAGAAATCATATTTACCGTTATTTATTAATTATCTTGTTATAGAACCATGTTCATAAGGATTAATTATTTTTATATATTATCTGAGGTTTAGAAATCATGCCTATAAGAGTTGCAATATTTTCAATCTTTCAATCACTTAGAAATCATGTATATAGGTTTATTAATCAATTTTCAACATTTCACTCAATTTGGAATTGTAAATCAATTTTATAAATTAGACTAATTATTTGTTTGTTGCAATTTTGATGTGTTTTTTTTTTAAAATTAGTAAATAAGTAATCTCCAACATGTTTAAAATTGAGATAAGTTTGTTATGCATAGTCTGCCACTTAAAATAATCTAGCTGGCTCTAGCATGTTATAAAAAAATAAAATCAACTTATTTGCATATTTCCTACACTGGTAGTGTCTAAATATTTTCTTGCATGTTTAAGAATTAAATCAGCTTGGTAACAATTTCTAACTAATATCTGCACTGTTTTAAACTAATCTACCCCGATTAAATCTGCCCGCAATAATTATTTTTTGCATCGCAACGTACTGCTCTTTCCACTTTCAATAAATTAATAAACAATTCCTGCATGCTTTATTTACTGGTCTGCCCCTGATTACATTCTGATTAAAATAAATAATTTTGCACTATGTCATAACTTTGTGCCCCTTTTAAAATTAATTATTATACTGTTGTGTTGCTTGTTAATGTGTTAGTATGCTCACACACTTAGCATGAGACCTTTCACTAATTATGTGTGTTTGCTAGCATGCTAATAAATTAAAATCTAGAGGCCAATATGAGCTTTTACATGCTAAATGTTGTCCAATATGTTTTGCTTGGTGTCTAGAGGCCCTAATTAAGAGCCTATATTTTCTTTAGTCTAAAACATTTTTAGTAGTAGTCCAATGCCTCTTGAACATTAAGCGGGGACGCTAGGCACCTTCTAGGATGTTATGCATGCGGAAGGTGGGATAGAGGTAGTTAGGCCCTTTAACGGAGATGATGAAAATCGAATCGAGCTTAAAATGACAAACATTGGTTTTGTCTTTTCGAATAATAAGTCGACCGAATAATAAGCCGAGCGTTGATCCGTAGAAGGGTATTTGTTTAAGTTTTGGAGTCTCCCTTTCCCTTTTTCCCTTTTCTAATTTGTTTGCAATTAAAACTGCTAGTTTAATTAAAAAAATGATTTTCGCCTATCTATTTGTCTACTTTCTATCTTCTCGCTTATTCTCTTAATTAATATCAGTATGTTTAATATTATTTATTTCCTAGTAAGCATGTTTAATCAAATAATAAATCAATGAAGTGACCTTAATTGCTAATTGTAACCCTCACATATATTGTATGAGATACGATCGGGAACCACCTTTGTGAACCTAGAGGGATGCTTAACACCTTCCCATCGAGGTAATTAGAACCCTTACCCGATCTCTGGTTCGTTGACATTTAGTTAGATTAGTTAGGTTAGATAGGTTCCCTAACGCGTATTAATTCGTTAGGTGGCGACTCTTCACTTCACCCAAACCCAAAAGAGTTGTTAGGTCGTGCACCAAAACCCGTTTTGCAAAAAATAGGGCGCGACATTAATCATTCAATTATTAAGATTTTGCATGCTTAAATTAGTTTTCCGCTTGTAGTCAGCCAGGATGAGGATCCGTTTGAGGACCAGCAATGGTTCTTGAGTGTCATCCACGTCTAGGGTGTAGACTCGAGTCGTGACGAACTTGCAACAGTATTAGTGAGTCTTTATTTCCTCGAGAGCACCACTTATGTTCCCATTTCAGACATTACTTTCAGCTTTCAATTTTGTTAAGAGTTAGTTAGGGGCTTGTCCTAGAAACTCTCTATGATTAGAGGTTTTCATATAGACAGTTAGATTTCTTCTTATGTTCTTCTGTGTCAGATTCTTCTATTAATATGATAATTATTGAGACTTGATTTTGCTTGTCAGTTTATTTTGTTTATGTATAATATCTTAGTGTCATGTGATTAGTTTGGGGTTACTTGTGGCTCTAGGCACTGTCTCGCGTCTAGAGGGTAGCCTTGGGCATGACACCCAGGTAGGTGGTGTCGAGCTTATGGGGCTAGTTAGATTGTTGTTTGATTATTTTTAGTATGCATAGATTCATGAGTAGTTAGTAGACTGGTTTTATCCTCGACTTTCTTACATGATTACTTTCGGTATATTATGATATTGTTCAGTTATTATATTATCTTTCATACTCTATACATTGTTCGTACTGATGTTTCATTGCTTGGGAGTGTTGCATTCTTACCTGCATGTTTTGACTGACAGGTACATAAGCCTTATTAGTAGTTTAGCCAACAGATTGTTCAGCTCCACATCTTCCAAAGTTGCCAGATGTAGAGGTTTGCTAATGTTTTGTCATGTTCGGAGCTCTATCTCAACCAAGTATAGTACTTTTAGAGGCTTGTAGATTTGGGTTGTAAAAATATGTATTATCGATTGTGCTGACCTTGTTATATATTTTTAGATATCATGGTGACCTTGACACATGATTTGGTATGATTTTTTTTTATTACTTGAGCTGATTACAGCTTTTTCCATAGGGGCCTTCACCCCGAAGACTTATTTTAAAGTAGAGATATACTTGTTTTTTTTTTAGTTTATGGCTGGTATTACGCTGATAGCATAATTATCCAACAAGGGTCGATTTAGGGTCAAGTGTGGCATCAGTTACCCGGTTCATCTCTAAGTTGGGGTGTGACATCTTCTCCCCATTTTAAAGATTGTTAACTATGCACTTTATTTTGATTCTTCGATTTTTCATTCTTTATTAAAAAAAAAAACTAAATCTACTAATTGAACCACTCCGAGCAAACATCACCACCTATTAGGCTTATTAAAAATGATAAATTCGATAGAATCCATTTGAGTCCTCTCAATTTTTCTCTATCGTCGATTTTGAAATGATTTATCAACATCAATTTATTTTTCACAAACATCTCTACAATCACCCCACTAAGAAACTCATGCTTGATACTCCATTCGTTCGAATTTATTTGACAAATTTTGACTTGGCACACTTATTAAGAAATCAATAATTGGTATATTGAGTTTACTATTTTATCTCTATTAATTAATAGGATCTCAAACATATTTACTCGCTACATTTTTCAAAGATATTAACTCAATGTTAACAAATTGAGGATATAATAGGAAAAAAATTGTCCTTTCTTGATTTGTCAAAAATGATAAGGAAAAATATAAATCAAACTAGAAAATATTTGACAAGTAGAATCGAATAGAGTGAGTAGTTTTTTTCACTATCTATATTAGACTTAATTCTCTTAGTTTATTATAAGAAGGAAAAGAAATTTTGATCTCACCGAAGGAGTCGAGGATGGCAGGTGACTGGGAAGAAAAAGAAAGGACAAAGGGTTAGGTGGGTGGGTGGATGGGTTTGTTGCGGGTGGGGGGGTATTTTCTTTTTTATTTTTTTTGTCGATTAATCTTTTGGATTTTTCATTTTTCAAAATTGAAAATTCATATTTTATAGTTAGATTGGGCTCATGTGGCACATATCATTATTCGTTACTTTTACAAGACAACATCACACACAACACTTTTAAAGCTAGTAGTCATTGTGTTCAATAGATACATATTCGTTAATTTTAGAGTGTCTAATAGGTAGTAATCTAGTTGAGGTGTCTAAGCGAATTCATATAATCATCTCATATTTTTCAAATACAAATATTGACCCACAAACTTATATTTTATAAAAGAAATAGTCTACTATTTTATATCTATATAATTTTTAAGGAAAATACCAAAATAGTGATTAAATTTTCACAAAATATTCACATGATATAATTACTAACAATTTAAAAAATTAAAATTGCATATCCACTTCAATTTTATCTTTGATCTCACCTGATCAAACGGCACTATTTCTGGTGATTCAACAAAAAGAATAGTGCACAAATATTTAATATTTGCTGTTATTTTTATTGTGTTTCTCCTACTTTTAAGTAACACGTGGAGAGTGTTAAATGTTTGATTCACGTTAATATGCTGGACTCTGTAAATCTCAAGAGAGTCCACAGACTTTACAACCCCACTGTGTTGTGTATGAACACACTCTAACCTAGTAATAAATTTATTTGTAAGTACCAAAAACTTTCTGCAGAAAACTTTTTGAGGAAAAGTTGGGTGTTTGAAAAAGCTTAATTCAGGTACTGAGAAAGCTGTTTATTTTTTTATTATATATATAGAAAAATGTTAGTAGTATATAGTATAGATTCTGAAAAAGTTGTATGATTTGAGTGTTTTCTGATCTAGTTTAATAAAAAAGGGTTTTGGGTAACGTAAATTATTTGATTTTGTTCTGTTGGAATCTATGTATTGATATTTTGGGGTTGCAAGTGTGATATTGAATTTTGTTCTGTTGGAATCTATGAATTGATATTTTGGTACAGGAATCTGGTGCCGTGTAAAATAGTAACCTTTTTGTTAATTGTTTTTGGTACTTCCTGTGTAAAGTTGGAATCTTTTGTTTTTTGTTTTTTAGAATTAATGTACTTGTTTATGTCGTGGGTGACGTGAATAATTGGTAGAGCAATGGATGCGTTGTGTGCTAGTATGAAGGGCACTGCACAATTAGTGGCAATTTGCAACCAAGAGAGTGCATTTTGGGGAGAGAAGATTAGTGGAAGAAGATTGATAAACAAGGGTTTTGGGGTCCGGTCGTGCAAGAGCTTTACAACTCAACAAAGGGGTAGAAATGTTACGTCTGCTGTTCTCACCCGTGATATAAACAAAGAGATGCTGGTAAGTAGAGGAAATTACGTGATAAAGTAAAGTGAATGATCAAGAACAAGATTAATTTGTATTATTCATATTAGTTTCAGCCATTTGAAGAATCAATGTTTGAGGAACAACCAACTGCGGACCCAAAAGCTGTTGCCTCTGTCATTCTAGGTGGTGGTGTTGGAACTCGTCTTTTTCCTCTTACCAGCAGAAGAGCTAAACCAGCTGTAAGAGTTACAACACACACACACACACACACACACACACACACACACATATATATATATATATCTTCTCTTTTATCTTGGTTGTTACTCCATTATGTGTCTTTTGAGGTTGACAACATGTCCAATTCATACCAACTTCAGTCTTAAAAATTGTAGTGGTTCTTAAATCCAATTCAGCTAGATTTTTGACGACTAAAGAAAGGACTAGTTAAGCTAAGTGTGGATTCCCTTCTCTGTTCTCACTGCAACTAAGCCTTAAGAATGTATTCTCTTATCAGTTTTCATTCAAATTCTGTGACTATTGGCTTTGTTCTTCAGGTTCCAATTGGTGGTTGTTACCGGCTAATTGATGTACCAATGAGTAACTGCATTAACAGTGGCATACGGAAAATTTTCATCTTAACACAGTTCAATTCCTTTTCCCTCAATCGTCACCTTGCCCGCACGTATAATTTTGGAAATGGAGTGGGTTTTGGAGATGGATTTGTGGAGGTAAGATCATTTTGGCTACTTGAAGTTTTTAGTTTGAGCTCTTTTAAGCTACTTATATTTTGACATAGAAGTTTAATCATATCTTTTTAAGAAAACACTTCTATGAGATGCTTGGTGACTGTCTATATTGTAAAAGCTTTGTTAATTTCCTCCCCTCTGGCTCCTTGGATCCTGGGGGAGGTAGATTGAAAAACCTAAAATGGGGAAGATAACTGAAATGTGTCCTCGACAGATAAAAAAAGTTTTTCTCAAATGCAGGTTTTAGCTGCAACCCAGACTCCAGGTGATGCAGGAAAAATGTGGTTCCAAGGCACTGCTGATGCTGTGCGGCAATTTATATGGGTATTTGAGGTATGCAAATAAGATCGGTCATTGATAAAGCTCCCTTGGAAAAATGCTGACCGTTATAAAAAAAATAATGACATAGAATCAGAAGAACAAGAATGTCGAGCACATAATAATTTTGTCTGGTGACCATCTTTACCGAATGAACTACATGGACTTTGTTCAGGTATATGAGCAACTTATGACAACAATTGCTTCCTACGCCAACCCTGTGTTCATATACTTTGCCTAATGAATAATATTTGTGCTTGCAGAAGCATATTGACACGAATGCTGATATTACAGTTTCATGTGTTCCAATGGACGATGGGTATGAGATTGATCTTTCTTTTAACTTGATAGCTTATTTAATGTGAAGCCAAACACTATTTGCATTGCTTTCTATCTCCCTGAACTCTTTGAAAGGTTCTTCTTAGTGTTGTTCAGAGTGGCAAATGATGACCACAGTTGTTTCGAATATGAAGACATATTCAAAATTGAAGTGGCACTTTGTATCTGACATATCAATCTACAGATATAATTGCAAAAGGCCCTATTTCATCATGATTTGTATTAATCCTCAATATGATTTTGGCTTTCAGACCAGGAAATAGAATAAGAGAGAAAATTAGAACTGTAGAAAGCTTGAAATTTTAACTATTTAACTGGACCTGGTATCTTTTTAATCACCATCATCATGGATAGATAGTAATAATGTAGATACATTTTCCCATCTTGCATCCTCATTAACTTCTAAGCACCAGCACTGATTAATATCCACTGAAAGATCTGGAAGCATACAGAGTTTACACTTACCAGTTTCCCTTAAGTCTATTTCTGTTATCTGCTTCTAGATTTCAGTCATGTTGTCTATTTAGAATGCACTATAAGAGCTAACAAACATTTTAAGCTCTATCAAGGAGTTAATCAAGACCTTTCTCTTTCTCTGTCTTTTATCCTCTTCCATCCTCTCTTTTGGCAGTCGAGCTTCAGATTTTGGATTGATGAAAATAGATGAAACAGGACGTATCATCCAATTTGCTGAGAAACCCAAAGGCCCTGCTTTGAAGGCAATGGTACATACATTTGGGCTTCCACAGCTGGAATTTTGTAAATTCTTTTTAAATTGGAGTTAGCTATTAACTAATTATCCCCTTACAGCCCCTCTTGCTTTCACATTGTCTCTTCTCCTACATAACTTGCTTTGTATGTCTAATATTATATTGCAGCAAGTTGACACATCTATCCTCGGACTATCTGAGCAAGAGGCGTCCAATTTTCCTTACATTGCATCCATGGGTGTTTATGTATTCAAAACTGATGTTTTACTAAAACTTCTCAAGTCAGCATACCCTTCATGCAATGATTTTGGCTCTGAAATCATCCCTTCTGCTGTGAAGGATCACAATGTCCAGGTAATAGCTGGTGGTAACTTTTTCAATTGCAACTTCTAACCTTTTGAAGTTCACAAATTTTGCTGTTCATTGTATACTTAGATTTTGACTGATTGATTTTATTAGGCATATTTGTTTAATGATTACTGGGAGGATATTGGAACAGTGAAGTCTTTCTTTGATGCCAACTTGGCCCTCACAAAGCAGGTGAGCACCTTAATGTTTACTACCATCTAACTACTTCTACTATTACTCAAAGTAAGAGCTAGACGGTCGATACAAGGACTCTGAAATATGTAGCAGTATTTTAAGTAATCCTCAGCGAATTTGATAGTTATTTTTTTTGTTTACCATAATCTCCACCTTCAGTTATTGATTAATAACTTGTTACTAAATTGCATTTTTCCTCTTTTTTCCCTGTTTAATGTAGCCTCCAAAGTTTGACTTCAATGACCCGAAGACCCCGTTCTACACTTCTGCTAGGTTCTTACCTCCTACAAAAGTTGACAAAAGCAGGGTATGCAAGTTAACATAAATACTTGTAGTAAAAATTTCCAGGATTGCAGGGTACTATGAACTTGTCATGTTAATGCTGTTCATTGTCAGATAGTGGATGCAATAATTTCACATGGTTGCTTTCTGAGGGAATGCAACATCCAGCACTCTATAGTTGGTGTACGATCACGCTTAGACTATGGTGTTGAGTTTAAGGTATGTTTTCATATTCTCATTGAAAGCATTTCTTATCTGTTTTTAGGTGGAGAGTTCTATGAGCTAGGGCTTGGACTAAATTAAAAACGACATCCTGCATTCATCTGATGCATTCTGACAACTTAGAAACCTAGATGACAGATGTGTAAGGCACATTACAGTTACCATCTATCCTGTGAATGTGCAATCAAACTAGTTGTAGGAAGGATGATTTACAGTTTTGATTTCTTTCTGCAAATAAGCTGGTAAGATGTACTCTAGGTATGGACTTTAGCATAGTAGAGTAATGAACAACAAGCATGATCTTAGCACTCAGGTGCTTTCTTCATAAACAGCTATTTGGTGCTTACTTGTTTATAGGCTGAATGTGTCTTAACACTTCTCAGGATACCATGATGATGGGTGCAGATTATTATCAAACTGAATCTGAGATTGCTTCACTACTAGCAGAAGGAAAGGTTCCAATAGGGGTCGGGCCAAACACCAAGATACAGTAAGATTTTCTACTGAACTCATACTGACTTCTCACACTTGTTGATTGAAAATTGACCACTCAGAATTCCATTTTGAATGACCAGCTTGAAAACTTTGAGCTCTGGTCCTCTGATTGGTGTATCATTATTCATTTCAATGTAGTTTACAGTTCTTTGCCCAAACTTTAACAAGGTTACATTGAGAGGACTTTGACATGCTTTTCTTTCTATTTTCTTGAAGAAATTGCATAATTGACAAGAATGCAAAGATAGGAAAAGATGTGATTATTCTGAACAAGGAAGTAAGTATCTTTCTTTTGAAGTATGAAATCATCACGGAAGTTAATACTAGTTTAACTGATGCTTGGATGTTGTTTCAGGGTGTTGAAGAAGCTGATAGGTCAGCAGAAGGATTTTACATTAGGTCCGGGATTACCGTCATAATGAAGAATGCAACCATTAAAGATGGGACGGTCATATGAAAACTTGCTAGGTGTTCTTGCTAGTTGATCCTGGAAGGAAATAAAAAAGTAGGCTGGTATGGTCTAGTGATGATGAATGTGCTACTAAGGCTTTTCTGACATTGTTTACTTTCTACCTATGACATATTCACTTTCTTGGACTTGATGAAACACATTTCCAAGTGAACCTCAGTCCTCCATCTTTAAGTTTTCAGCTGGCAGCAGCTTGGTGAGAGGCTTTTGCTGCCTCGCTTCAGTTTCCACCATTTGCAGAGGGGGTGTGACCAAGGGTTTGCTGGAAAATGATATTGTATATATAGGTTAGATATTACTTTTTTTACTTGGTATGTTAACTATTGAACACTAAGGTGTTGTTTGGTATAAAGATTAATAACGTATGGATTAGTAATGTCAGGTTTATTTTTTATCAAGAGAATGGTTCATTGATTCTCATTTAATCTTGTGTTTGGATTGAAATTTTACAAAAAGCCTCTTTCTAATTATATTCTTGAATTATTATGAGATTTACTATTTTATGTAAGAGGGTCAAGCTATATAATTGTTAGATAATATTATTGTTTTTGTGGCCTTCTAATTAGCTAGGAGAAGAATAATTTCGTGATCATGCTTGCTTTTTTCTTACTTGAATTATTTGAGAGTAAATAATTGTCATCTTAATAAATTTATCACTCATAAACTGTCAATTTTCAATTTAAAAAGATAGTCCATCTACGTTTACAATTGAAAAAATTATCTATGTTTACACATAAAAAATGTAAGTTATAATTTTAATATGTATGCAATTTTATAAATTGTTCAAAATACAAATAATTAGAAAATCAAATATATATCAACAAAATAATGCATTCAATTAAGATCACAAATGTCATGTTGTGATATATTTGTTTTTTCAATTAGTAAATGTTAAACAACTCACATTTCAAATATTGTGTTGATTTGTATTGAATTTATTTTGCAACAAACAAATCTCTCTCTCTCTCTAAATAATAAAATTTGTAAGCTAATTTATTTAAATAAATTTACTAATACAAATATAAAATTTAAAATCAAGAAAAAATAAAATGATTAAAAGAATTTGTGGTTTTTTTGTTTTTACATAGATTAATTAATTTCATAGTACTAAATCATATGTATTACTGTATTACTAATACCATCAAATTGAAGGTATTAATTATATATCCTTATAATGTCATGTAGGGTGTATAACATAGGCCTAAAATTTCTACCAAAAATAATATCATATATAATACATAAATTATTTTTCATAATATTTCCTGCCAAACGACCTCTAAGATACTTCTTGTTTCTTCTATTGAGGGGCTCTAACTGAAGATCATCTCATAGCTATCACCGATTAATACCTGGCACAACAGGGGTATGCTCATTTTCTTGTTAAAAATAAGGTGTGCGAAAATCGAACTAATCAATAAATTGAATCGAAAAAAAAATGTTATTGATTTATTACTATTGAGTTAATGGGTTTTACTGATTTTATTAAAAAAATATTGAGTTTTGGTTCGGTTTAAATTTTTTAATACTGAGTTATTGGATAAATCGATAATTTATTAAGACTATAGTAATTTATTACTTTACCCCTATATAAATATTAAATATTAATCTTAGTACTTTATTGATTACTGTCGTTGTCCTTAAGCCTTCAATTCACACTTCAGTCTTCACAATGACTTTGAGTTCACAACTTCACATTATACAAAACATTAAAACCTAAAGTAAGAATCATATTCCTCTTAATTTCTCTTAGTGTTGCACCTGTATAGCTCTCTTCATGATGGTTATTATTGTTTCTACTTTATGAGTGCTTTTAAAAAGTTACATTATTGTCTTGTCGCATCAAATTATTAGAGAAGTCATATATTCATTTTATAAGCATTTTTATTGGTTAAATGAAAAATCGAATCGTGAAGGATCAAAACAGATAAATCGATAAAAAATCTTATTTATTTGGTTATAAGTTTAGCGTATATAAAAATTGAGAATTGACAATACATAAAATATGTCACTGCCCAAGATAGCCCTTAGGCATAACATGGCGTATAAGACCCCGTGAGGCCCCATATAAGTCACTTAGCATTCATCATACAAAATAATAGAATAAAATGATTTACAAGACAGGTTCAACATATAAAAGCTTTATATAGAAAAGCGAAAATCTAAACATCGCATCAAAGCCATCTAGTACAAAAAATTGACCGGGGTATAGCCCGTACATCAAGTTTAAAACCTGAAAGTAAAAACCAAAAAGGCAAATCAAGTTCGGTCCTCGGAATATGAGGACTCACTAATCTTCAATCTTCTATGTGAAATTCCTAGCCACAGAAGTGTGAATTTGTAAGGTCGGGTCCTACATTTGGGGAAATGTAGGCAAGAATATGCGCTAGTACAAACATGTATCAAGTATGATAGTCATGCATAAAACGTTTGAAAACATGCTTAAAAGGGGATATCTTCATGATATGCAATGACCAAGCTAAAACATGATATAAAAAGGCTAGAAGACACAAGTCGTAAAATATGGTCAATACAATTAGACATTATCTTAAAACACATGTGAGATACTTCTTGAAGTAACCTTAGTTTATTATTGTAGGAAATTTACCTTTAACCGACATATAAGACCATGTGAGCTATCAACACGGAATCCGGTGTCTACCCCACACCGAAAAAGGGTGTCCTACTTGCCAAGGTACGACCATGAACTTCTAGCTTATGTGGATCCACTAGCTAATGTCGATCTAAGACAATCACCCTATGGGGGCACATAGATATGGGATAAGGAGATTGCTACTAGAAATCCGGTCTCTACTAACGGGAGAGCTTCCATCCAAATATCCTCTCGGTGCTAAGCGTAAATCCCACGGAATAGTCATTTTCTTAACTTGTCTTTATTATCCATGGAAGGGAACGTACGTCATCTAGTCAATCCAAGCTAAGTCATATGTCATCCATGGAAAGGTACAATTAAGTAACTAATTCAAGCTAAGTTTCTTTAGGATAGCTTCTTGACTTTGATTCATTTTAGGTGAGAAGACCTTTCAACCTTAAAATCTTTTATGTGAGAAAACCTTTCACATTCATGCATGAGGTAGTTATGTGAGCAATCATTTCACAACAATTAACCACAACAACAACATATATGTTTTTACTCTCAAAGCAATCTACGTCATATCTCATCAATTCCATAATTCACCTTTCATAGTTCAAAACTCACTTTCAATCATCAATAACTAGAAAACATGGGTTAAGCATGAGTTCATGGGGATTTATCTTAAAATCATGAGATTATATCAATTCATGCATAAAATTTCATAAATCAATTAAATAAATCAACATTTAAAGGAACCCATGACATGGAAGAAAATTCGTAACTTAATAGGGGAATTCTAATTTTGTAAATTGGAGAATTTAGGAACTTCATGGAGGAAAGGGCTCCATGGATGAAAATTATCATACATCAATGCCAAAAGCTTGCCTTTAATGGTAAAATCGGAGGATTGACTTGAAACCCTAGGTTGACTCCTTTTTCTTCAAGCTTTCTAGAGAGAATTATTTTGGGGAGGAAGACTTATTCTTCTTTTAGAAAATTGAGAGAATGATTTCTATTGGGGAAATTTGGGGTCAAAAACACTTATATAGGACCTCTAGGTAAGGGTAAAACGGCATCGTGATAGGCTAGAATAATTTAAAAAAATACCCAAAAGCCCCGACTTAAAGCTGACGTAACCACCAGCCGACGGTGGCCTTCAGGAGTCGTCAAGGACCTCACGAGCCGTTGTGGCAGCCATGGTCCTTGGGAGAGGCCTCCTGCTGCCTTGCCCCTTCAGGACCACCTTAACCGGTCGTTTGCCTCTTCATGACCGGTCTAGGGGTTCGTGGGAGGAGGCTAACTTTGGGGTAGGTTCTGCCTCCCCCACACAGGCGTTACTACAACCCGTCCGCCTCCCCACGGGCCGTTAAGGCCCTCGTGGGAGGGGTCCTTGCTCAGCATGTCTTGGGGGACTTGCCACGGGCCACCACATGGACCGTGGTCCCTTTCACGGCCCGTCTAGAGCTCCGTGGAGGGTTCATGATCCAGGTGTTGATCTGTGAGTTCTTCCCCATTACCCATTTTTAGGCCTTTCTCGAATCCGAGGTGTTACAAAATCAAACCAAACCGATCAATTCATAACCCTATTAAGGACAATCAACATCATGACTAAAAAATGTTTTCCTTCTAAATACTACGAATAAAAACTTGCCTGAATCCGATAACATGTGTCAGATCATATACTTACTTGTAACGGTTGACATATTACTTGTAACGGTTGACATATTACGAATTAAATGATTAACTTTATATAAAGACATATATTATGCTCTTATTGCTTTGCCTACTTTATTTTTCATTCTTTCACAACGCTTGAGAAGTTTAAAGCTGCTTAAAGGGAATACTAACATTTAGTTTAGATTAAAGCAGATTTATTAGTCATAACTGTGGGAATTTAAGGAAAAAGTTTTAAATTTCACAGGCATTATTGTAGCGTTAAGCACAAAATGATGGATCACTAGTTAGATGAATATGTGTAGCTTCTCATCTTCAGTCGATTGTTGTTGGTTTTCACTTTGTTGTTAAAAAAATGGGAAAATTAGAAGAAAAAAATGTCTATTGAATCAAAAACAATTACCCTAAGTAACTCATTTATCAATTATTTTCTACAATGTCATTTGAACAAGTTTTCCTACAGGCAAAATACACTTCTGTAACCTTTTCTTCTTCCTCGATGAATTGGCATGCCTTTAGCCTACACTCAGAGCGTGGTTGATACTCAAAATCATTTCTAATTTTGAACGAACCCTTGATTTGGCTTATTACTATACTGAAAGCTATAATTACTATGCGTAAGCTTTTAAAAGATAAACATGCAATAACTTTGAAAAACAAACTCAATAATGTTATAGATAAAAAGTCTAAATCATAAAGATATTTGTAAAACAATAAGGCTATAAATCTATGGAATCCTTAATGTATGAAAGATAGGTGTCTGACAAGAGAAAAATATCATTTATAAACTAAATTTTTATTTAATTTTAATAGTAACATTTTTATTTTTCTTTGCAGAAAATGCCACAATTTGATAAGAAAACATCAACTAAGGAGATATACGGCAAAGGAAATACAAGTACTAATTTACAAGAAAAAATCCAACACAAATAAAGATAATAAAAAATTATATAAGAGAGGAACAAGAAGTAGTTATAAATATGGAAAAAGAATTGGGTAAATCTTTCTTGGCGTGGGGCCCACAAGCTGAAAGAGGAAAGAAATATCAAAGAAGAAAGAAATGAAAGAAAGATGGAGAACAATACTCTCTCTGTCCCATATTATATGTTATGTTGCCTCTTTAAAAAAATAGTTGGAGCACAATATATGTCATTTTATAAAATTTATGCATAAATGATCATTTTTTCCCCATTATACCCTTGATAGATTAATTAATTAATTTTGAAAATGTATTTACTTTGACTAACCTAGAAAATCTACAAGTAATTAATTTCATTGGGAAAGTATTTCATTCATTAATTAATTACTTATTCTATAAAATTTGATTTTGAAATAAAATATCAACAAACAAATTAAAAATAAAAGATGAAAAAAAATTCAAAAATAATCTTGAAAGTTGAAGCTTCAACAAATTTTATCAAGGAAGATGACATTTCAAAAAGTTCAAAGGAAAATCTAGATCAATTTGAAGTAATGGAATTTGAATATTTTGTGGTGTTGTCATGTTTGCTTTAAGAATTTATATATAAAAATATAAAAAAATATTTTACACAACATATATAAGAAAATTGAGGTGGGAAAAACTTGATTTTTAAATTTTTTTTTGGATCAATTGGTGAAAAAATTTGACTCCAAAAATAAACTCTAAAATTTAAATAGTCATCCAAATGCATTTATATTTTTGAAATCTAACATTTCATCATTTATTACAAAATTGTCATAAGCAAACATTAAATAAGGGCATAAAGATAAAATTACCTTATTTTTTATGCAAGTGCAAATGGAAAAGGTGACATATAATATGGGACGGAGGGAGTAGTAAAAAGTTTCCCTTTGCGTGGGACCCACAAATTGAAAGAAAAGAAAAAAGAAGGAATTAATTGAGAGATTTGCAATTTTCAATTGCCGAAACCAAATTGCAATAAAACAGTAACAATCAATTTTGATTGGTTGAGAGGAACATACCTTCAGCTTTAGATAGAGGCTTCCATTTCTATTTCTGGGGAGACAATTCGAATATTTTTTAAGTTCTTCTTCTATTATTTTTTAGTTATTTGATGTTGTAAATTATTCTAGTTTCTACTTTAATTAAATAGTGGAATTATTCATCCTGGATATTTTTTCTATTTTTTATAATGGAGAAGAATATTTTCGTTAGTAGTATCAATTCTATTATGGTAATTTTCTTGTGTTGGGAAAATGATGGATCTTGATATTTCTATATAATAGTAAGTATATTTCCTAAATTTCACGTATTAAATTGTATATTTAATTTTTATCTGCTTCATAGTAAGATGTTATTTTATTTATCAACAACTATCTATTGTTTATTACATATTAATATATTACTAATTATGTAATTGAGAGAGACGGAAGAAGTAATAGCGTTAATTGAAATATAGATTGATTGGTAATATTTAGTGACATCTATCTATTTTATGTTATAATTAAATTTACCTCTAGGAAATTCTAAACAATCCGAGCTTTTCCTTGTTAAGTGCCTTGACTTGTTCTTGGTCTAAAACAAACAATATAAACAACAATTAATCACTAATGGACTGTCAATTTATCCAGATTATTAACAAATCCTAACTCCAACCAAAATATAATCATCTTTCCCAAATTAGAGCTCCTTCCCACCATGGAATCACGTTAAAACTTTCCCCCAATAACGATAGCCTAGATTTCAAGACTTAAGAATCAATTCACAATGTTGGTGAGTCGAATTCTTACCTTTATCGACGAATTCTGTGGAAAAATAGGTGTTAACTACCCTAAATCACCCCTTCTCAGTCTAAGAACTCAAAGGGCAGAAAATAAAATTTTTGAGGCTATAGCTGCGCTGAAATCTGTTTCAACTCGCTATAGCGGCCCAACCTGTTTTCTATAGCGACAACTAGCCTAGCAATAGCGGTTTGCACACTCTGCTATAGCGAGACGCCTCTCGCTATAGCGGGATCGACTAAAGTTCAGAAACTTGAACTCCGAAAGAGGCAATTTTTACAATATAAACTTTTTTTTTGACGTCCCGACATATATGTTTCACGTCAAGTTCAATTTCGGAAGTTTTACTTACCCAAATTTAATTTCGAAAAGCCCTATGAATTCCTTAATGTCTTGGCTACAAGGATGTATCAACCAGACCTCAAAATTACACCTCATCTATTTTTGGATAGCCTTAGACCTCACCTAACACATATTTCATCTACGGTTGGCCTAGCTAAAAGAATTTAAGTCACTACCCAAGAAGTTTTTTATCCAAATTTTTTCCCTATTGACCTACTCAACAATTCTGCTTTATTTTTTGGGTTGACAATAATCTCCAATTGACATTCTTCACCCTTATTTCATCTTCTAGAGTTGCAATATCTCTAAGTGTCTCTTTGCTCCACTTTGCTAGTACCTCTTTCATCTTCTTGATTTTAGCCTGAAAAATTGTGAACGAGTTTCATTCAAAATCCAAATGCCAATTTTCCTATGATTTTCTTAAAGTTTTGATGTCTTGTTCAAAAATTAAAAAAAAATTGAAAGGTCTGATTATCACTTCCTCTCTTGAGCTGCATGACACATAAAGGGGCATGATCTGATCCTTATCCTTGTCTCACTAGGTGATGAACCTTATAGTAGGAAAGATATTTGCAAACTCATGAGTACAAAAAAATCTATCCAACCTCTTAAATATACATTTCCTTTCAATTCTCTCGTTCCACCATGTGAATTTGCTGCCTAAAAATCTCAACTCAATTAAAACACAACTATTAATACACTGACTAAACTCCACAACTTCATCTTGAGTAAAATCAAACCACCCTTATTTTACTTTCGTCAATCTAATAACATTAAAATCACCTCCTACTAACCAAAGTATTAAGATCCTCTCAGCTAGTGCTTCCAATTCCCTCCAGAGCTTTTATCTTTCTAATGCATCACATCTTACGTACACTGAAGTAACCATTATTTCCACATTATTCTTTATGAATTTCATGGTCAAACATTGCTTATTATCTCTAATTATCTCTATAGTCTAATCATTATCCCACATAATTCATACTTTTTCTCAACAATTGCAATAAACATTTTGTAACCCAAACTTCCTTTGATATTGATCTAACTCATATGGTCTTTGAAATGGTCCCATAAGAGCTATGAAAATGTACTTATATCTTCTATTCAAATCAATTAACCTCTCAAAAGCTTTTTGAGACCTAACTAGCGTTATATTTCAGAAGATGATTTTCCAATCATTGAGAAATATCTTCTGGCTTATTCTTAATGCTCCTTGTTTTAAAACTTGAAAAGGGAGTGATGGAAGACATGACTTACTTCACTTAACTCCACTCTCTAAGTTTTTAATATTTCCCTTGAAGGATTAGAGATTGAGAGAGTCTTTACCATGAGATAAACCTCTTTATTTATAGCACAAAGAGGACTTGGTCCCTAAGTTAGAGTTCCTAACTTTTCTCGAATAGCATCTACAACCCTATTATCTATTTTACATACTAAATATAGAGTTTTTCATTTTTTTTGAGACAACTGACTCCAAACAAATTCTCTATTTTTTACTCTCTAAAAAGAATCTTCTTTTCTCTTTTCAATATTATATTATAATTTATATTTCATTTTTATTTTCTTATTTCATAATATAAATCTTTTTTTCTTACAAATAATCACTTTATTTAATCTTCATATAATATACAATTTTATTCTTTTTAAATTTTTTATTTAATATAAAATTATATTTTATTCTAAATTTTTAAATAACATAAATTGTAAGAAAATATTCTATATTATACATATTAATAGACAATTCAAATAAAAGTGAAATATGAAATACGATTACACAAATAATATTACACTGCTCCCATAAATACTCTATTAATGCATTACATAGTTCAAAATGAACATTTCTTTAGAACATACACTAACTTTTTTTTTGAACATTGATGAATCTGGAAACAACCTACTGGGTTACTAAATTATTGTTGTAATTTTTAAATTATTATGTCATGTACTCCCTCCGTCCACAATTGTTTGGCAGGTATACTAAAAATAGATGTCCAAGATTAATTGTCAATTTAAACAATCAAGAAATAATTAGTCATTTTTTTCCAATTCTGCCCTTAATGATTGTGTAATTCAATTGAAAAGTTATGTGGACTTTTGGTATTCTTGATATAGTAGGGTTATATTAGTCAAATTACACCTTGTATTAAATTTTCCTTGAGGGATGTGCATGACCTTACCCTGACAAACAATTGTGGACAGAGGGAGTATTGTATTGTATTGATGTCTTGTATTTAAATTATTATGCATCTTATTTTTAAATGAAAATTTTTATTTTATCATTTATATTTTGTGTATTCTTCATGGTAAATAATAATAATAATAATTTTAAATTATATATTTAAAGAGGCAGAAAAATAAAAATAAATAAATTGGAAATATTATTAATTCGGGATGAAAGTAGTATATCTATTAAATAATATATTTTTAAAAATATTATATTACATTTAAAAAGTAATTACGAATATTAGACATTTAATTAATGGTCTTATATGATTTATAACTTGTTAATTATAATATTAGATTATATAAATAATAATATAATAATCAAAAAGTGAAATAAAGAGGTTCTCCAAATGAAGAATAGAGAGTATAATAAAAAATGATTGGAAATGTCATTCTCTATTTTAATATCTAATTTATGTTAAATATAGAGAATAAAAGAAAACATATGTAATAACATCTATCTATATTTAATGGGAGAAGAAAAAATGACACATGTCAGCGCCACAAATTTTCAAAAATTTAAATAATTAATAATTAATAATTAATAATTAATAATTAATAATTAATAATTAAATATTATATAATAAATTAAATATTGTAAATTCAAAATTTGGTATAAAAGTAAACACATGTCATCAAGTTACCCAAATAATAAAAACTGTCAACATTTTTTCAAAAAAAAAAACAGATTTAATTTTTTTTTTAATCCAATTTATAAATTAGTAAAACTTGAAATTTTTCTGTTTTTAAAATCAAAATATAAAGTAGTTGAATTGTTTAATAGTCAATTAAATTTTTATATTTTTAGAATTTTGTAAGATTTTTATATTAATTAGTTAAACTAAAAATTAAATTTATAATATATACATATACGGTTACAATTCTTTTGCATACAAATAATTTTTTAAACTTTTAAAATAGAAAATTACGAAAAAATGTTTTACGCAAGAATCTGGAAAAATTATGAAAACGTAATAATTAAAAGTAATATTAATTTTTAAATATAAAACATGCCTAAATTTGTGCCACACTTTACTATTTAATATTTATAGTTATTTTCATTTGAAATTTTCTTTTTCTTGAAATAATTCATAACTCAAAGTATTTTAATTTGTAAATGGTAATTTTTTTAAAAAATTAACAAATTAAAATTATAATAGTACACACTCTAAAATAACTATATCTCAAAAATAAAAATAAAGTCACGTTTCCTTTTTACCCTATTTTATAGCAAATTAACAACTACAAGATCAATTTTATCTCCTACAGGTGTTAATTGATTTGTTTACCTTTAAATTAAAATAGATTTTTTAATTTTACTATCGTTACTTATTTTTATTAATGGGGTAAATTTAAAATTTGTCTAATTGCATTTATTTTTTCAAATATTGACATATGTAGAAGGACAAGACGACGAGAGTGAGTTGCTCTGATGGTAAGCACCTCTCACTTTCAACCCGAAGGTTGCGAGTTCGAGGTACCAAGGGAGCAAAAGGGGTGGGAGCTCCTAGGGAGGGTAAAAGAAAAAAGAAAAGGACAAGACAATGATGAATCCCTGTAATTAAGATAACTGATCAAGAAAAAATTATATGTCCAATTATTGAAAAACGTCACTATATGAGAAAATGCATTGGACATATAACAAATTAACTTTGTTTACTTAGTTATATGTGATTTCAATGAATATTATGTATGTTTCTAAATATCTAAACTAAACACAATTCCAATTAGATTTACCAAAATAATATTTTCTTATAGTGATTATGGACCACTGATTAAGAGTATGTTTTTTTTTTTTATATTTAATATGCAATATCTATAGTTTTTGTGCTTTATTTTATTCTATGTCAAAATATACTTTTAATGATTAACTTTAGTTAATTTTCTAAAGTACTTCCAAATTAGATTGTGGTATCAACTTATTTTTGCATGTTCATGATGCATTCAAATCAATAGACTTTTCAGCAAAAAGACACTTACAATATATAATATATGTTGATTATGTATTTTTTATGAGTAAAAAGGTTACGAATATAAAAAAAATTAAAATTATTTTATGCTTTTTTGTGACTTATCTTTTTTCAAGTAACATAACTCATAATGAATTAATATTTAGTTTTTTCTGCATGAAGATACGTAGTCATGTGAAAATTATTTAAAAAACTTATATTAAGTGGGTAAAAATAAATAAAACATGAAAAATAAAATTTTAAAAATTATTCAATTTTTTCACATTTAATCAGATGTAAACTTCTCCCATATGTAAAAAATAAAATTTAAAAAACTTCAAATTCTTTATTAAATATAAAATATAAATATAAAAATTGACTATGTATGTATGTTTGTATATAAATATATATAAAAATTAAGTTATTAGTTTAAATAATGAAATATATTTTAAATCTAATATCTAAAAATCTTTTTAAATGATAAGAATACTTTTATGTTTACACAAAAGAGGAGAAGAAGATAAAATCATAAAAATGAACAAAATTTTATTAACTAACTAATTATAAATATGTGGCTAAAATAACTATAACAATCTTTTTTAAAGGAGAAGAATACTTATGCACGATGGAGTCATTTAAAACATAATTCATATTAAATTAAAAATTAAAAATTTGAAATATTTTAAATCTGAAATTTAAATCTGCCTTTTTTATTTTTAAAATTGGAAAATCTTTTTAAATCTGAAAATATTTTAATTTTAAGCCAAAAACAAAGAAAAAGATAATTGTACCATTTTTTATAAAAAAAAAAAAAAGAAAGAGAGGAAAGCGCCCTCTTTTTGTCATCCTTGCAGCTTTTCAGATTTTGTATTCCCTTGTCCGAACGGGTCTTACAAGAAAATAGGATTTCATATTGAGCTCCAAATATACGCTATTGGGATGGGATGGCTCCTGAGTTCTCTCTGGTCTTTTACTAATGGGGTTCCGCCCTCTTGGTCAAGTTCATGGCGTTTATCATCAAAAAAGTATAGTAAGCCTTCTTGTGGTCTGGCATGCAGTTAAACAGGTTGACCCTGGAAACCGCTTTCTTAAGTATGTTGTACTAGGGGACAATGTAGGAGGACACTCGTGTATATGAATTTTTTTTTTGTAATTGGGCTTTTTCTTTCCTATCAGAAATCCACGTTTTAAAAATACACTGGCTACTAAAATTTAGGAACTACCAATTATGTTTATATTTACATAAATCTAAATACAAATCAATTTAGCCTATTTTTCTATAAATATATTTCCACAAAATATTTGGTAGATAACTATTACATATACAAATAATCTATATATATATATATATATATATATATATATATATAAAAGAGAAAATGGTCAAATGACCCCCCAATCCATTACTGGATTTCCAACTACACACATATTCTCCGCGAGAGTCCTATTACCCCCCTGAACTACTTTAAAATAGAATAAATAACCCCTTAAGTGTTGAGTTGGCATAGAGAGTGTATTTCACTCTCTTTGAGAGAGTGAGTTACCTATTTTATTAATTTTTGTTTTTTTTCAAATTTTCTTTTTTCTTTCTCTTTCTTTCTTCTTAGTTATCTATACAATTATACATTTGTTATCATTATCATTGTTGAAGCTTTTTCAATGGATGTTTGGAATAAAAATTATCAACAACAAATGCATTTAATGAATAAATAATTTTTCAATAAACTTATTTAGAATATATCTAACAAATTAATTTTTTTTAAAGTGATAGATTCAAGAGTAACAAAATCAAAGTGAAGTAATTGTATATTTAAAAAATATTTTCAAACTCAATAAAAGAAACTAAAACAAAACAATTTCTTCTACATTTTAAAAGAAGGATCCTACATGTTCTCCTAAAATTCATGAAGAATCAAAATCAAAAACTCAAATTATAAATTAATCATGAAAATTTTAGAGGGAGAAATAATAAAGAATGGGCAAGAGAGAGAGGTTTCTCAAATTGGTGTTACAAATTGATCTTCTCATTCGGGACTATTTTGAGTTGTCGCCGAAATCTTCTAGGGATGAATCTTATCTCGAATGTTCATGACCCATTTAATATGTATCTGGAATTGTCTAAGGAAGAAAATCGAATGAAATGTGAAAAAATGTGGAAAAATTGTTGAATTAATTGGATGAAAGATTTGATTAATTAGGACCACTATCTTCTAGACTCTAGAGATTCGGAGTAGATGAAAAGGTGAGTTGAATTTTTGTTTTTATAAAATGTTAGAGATATAGAGATTTATTGAGGTAAAAAATGGTGTTTAGTATAGCTAGGGTTGAAGAAATGATTGGGGAAGAAAGAAAGAGGAAGGAGGAGAACTTTTTTTTAAAAAAATCATTAAATGGTGAAATACACATGTCAAGTGCGTGTATTTCACCACAAGACAGATGCCTGGTAATGACATTTCAGGGAGGAAATAATTTCACTTTAAAATAGCTCAGGGGGTAATAGGACCCCCGTGAAGTATAAGTGTGTAGTTGAAAATCCGGTTATAGATTGAGGGGTCATTTAGCCATTTTCTCTATATAAAGGAGGATCTTCAATCAGCTGATGTGGCATGCCTCTATGATCAGGAAATCTACTTATCTATTTTTGGTTTTTTTTTCTCTATTTTTCCATGTAAATAGATTTTAATTAAGGCTGTAATAATTAATAGATTCTAATTAATTGTAAAGAGGAAGATACTTTTCCAAATTTTTATTGCAACAGTCTCATTTCCATGTTGATGAATTTATGAATTCTGTGCATAATTCCAGAATTCTGGAGAAGATGGAAATAAGTTGAAGAGAGAGAGAAAATTTTCTTCATTAGCTATTCACAATGCTCAATACATGTATTTATACAATCCTGTAAGCGACTCTGCTAACAAACTACTTCTAACTAATTGTAACTAACAATACAACTAATCATGTAATTTGCATTACTAACTCTGTAATGCATAATGTAACTAATCCTATAAACTTAACTAGAGTTAACTAATTCACCAGAGAACTCCTATACATTTAGTCAACTCTTTCACACCCTCCTTCAAGCTTGGAGCTATGAAGATGTTCTTCATTCCTAGCTTGGACATGAGATGAGAAAGAGAGTGGACACCAAGTGCTTTTGTGAGAATGTCTACAGGCTGATTTGCAGAAGGAATATATGTAGTGACAAGAAGCCCATCCTGTATCTTTTCCCTGATGAAATGACAATCAATGTCAATGTGTTTTGTTCTTTAATGGAACACGGGGTTAGCAGCAATCTGAAGAGCTGAAGTGATGTCAGAATAGAGAGACACATGTTGTGAAATACTAACACCAAGTTCTTGAAATAAGCCAACAACCCAAACTTATCTCAGCGACAGTTGAAGCCATAGCTCTATACTCAGCTTTAGCTGAGCTCCTAGAGACTGTGAGTTGTTTCTTTGACTTCCATGGTATAGGGGAACCTCCATATTGAACTAGATAACTTGTGATTGATCTTCTACTGTTAATGCATGCACCTCAGTCAGCATCACAGAAGACTTTCAGTTCATTACCTCCATGAGATGACATCAGAATTCCCATCCCTGGTGCTGACTTCAGGTATCTAACCAGCCTAACTGCAGCATCCATATGTGACTTCTTTGGTAAGTGCATAAACTAACTCAAACATTTAACTATAAATGATATATCAAGTCTAGTGGTGGTGAGATACAACAACCTTCCAATCAATCTATGATAATTGGTAGGGTCTGCTAGTGAAGGATCTTGCTTCCCAGATGGTATGTTAGTGTCAAACTCAGTGGTAGTGAGTTTTTGGTTCAGTTCCATTGGTGTGGAGACTGGTTTAGCTCCTGCTAACCCCAAGTCTGCTATGAGTTCCAAAGCATATTTCCTCTGATGTATCAAAATGCCCTCCTTACTTCGAGCAAATTCTAGACCAAGAAAATATCTAAGTTCTCCCAGGTCTTTAATCTTGAATGCAGCCTGTAATGCTTTTTTAGTCTCATGTATCATGACAGAATCATTTCCAGTTAGTAGTAAGTCATCGACATATATGAGAACTATGACAAGTTTACCATCACTCTTCTTAGTGAACATAGAATAGTCTCTGGTACTTTGGTAAAAACCTAAAGCAACCAATGTAGTAGTAAGTTTAATATTCCATTGCCTAGAAGCTTGTTTAAGCCCATATAGTGATTTCAATGGTCTGCAAACTTGATTATTCCCAAGTCTGTTATTAAAACCATCAGGCAAATCCATATACACTTCCTCATACAAATCTCCTTGCAAGAAGGCATTGTACACATCCATTTGGTGTATGGGCCAATGATTAGCAGTTGCAAGAGAAATCACTGACCTTACAATAGCCATTTTTACCACAGGTGAGAAAGTCTCTTGATAGTCAAAACCCTTCTTCTGATTATATCCTTTTGCAACTAATCGGTCTTTGAACCTTCTATAGTACCATCTACACTGTATTTGATTTTATAAACCCACTTTCACCCTATAGCTTTTTTTCCTTTTGACAGTTCTACCACCGCCCATGTCTTGTTCTCTTCTAAAGCTTTAATCTCACATTTCATAGCTTCTATTCACTTTGTATCTTTGGATGCCTCTATGTAACTGGTAGGTTTAGTATCTGTAGAGAATTTAGAAATAAAACTCTGGTAGTGAGAAGACAAATTAGTGTAATTCACAACTGAAGCAATGGGGTAAATACATCCACGTGTGCTAGCTTTTGTGACATAGTCCTTATGCCAAATAGGAGGTCTGACACCTCTAGTAGATTTTCTCACTGGGGTTGTAGGAATAACATCAACTGGTGCAACAGAAGTTGCAACTTCATCAACCTGTAGTTGGACAGCTTCCTCTGGCACAATCTTAGTAGATTGAGAAGGAGGTACTGGCACAATAGAAGCTGTAACTAAATCATCAAAGGCAAATTGTTTGTAAGCAGGCAAACTATGTTGTTGATCAGTCACAGTATCTTTGAATGGAAAGACATCCTCCATGAACACCACATCCCTGCTGATAAAGAAACTCTTGTTCTCTAAATCATATAACCTATAGCCCTTTTGAGTAGTTTCATAACCCATAAACACAGCTCTCACAGCCCTTGGACCAAACTTATCCTGTTTAGGAAAATTTGTGGCAAAACACAAACAACCAATAGTTCTCATGTGCTCAAATGATGGTGGTTTTTCAAACAACTTTTCAAATGGTGATAGATTTGCTAGAACAGTGGAAGGTATCCTGTTTAGTACATATACTGTTGCATGAATGCAAAATCTCCAAAACCTGTCTGGAAAACCAGCTTGAAATTTGATTGCCCTTGCAGTTTCAAGAATGTGTCTATGTTTCCTTTCCACCACATCATTTTGTTGTGGTGTGTATGGACAAGAACTTTCATGCACAACTCTATAAAATTTGAACAAAGCATTACAATTGGTGTTAAAAAACTCAGATCCATTGTCACACCTGACCCTCTTGATCTTAATAGCAAACTGTGTTTCAGTATCAACAAAAAATTGTTTCAACAAACCAACAACATCAGATTTGAGCCTCATTAAAAAGATTCATGTCCATCTAGAGTAATCATCTGCAATAGTCAAGAAATATCTCATTCCATCAAAAGTTTCCACTTTATAAGGACCCCAAACATCAATGTGTAGTAATTGAAAAATACATGAAGATTTGCTAGTACTATGTGTAAAAGGCAACCTAGTCTGTCTAGCTAGTGGACAGACTTCACAATTATGTAATGCAAACTTGTCACCAAGAGAATGAAAGGTAGGAATCTTCCTAAGTACATTCATGGGAACATGACAGAACCTTCTATGCCACACACTGCCATCAGCTTCTTGTGTGATTGCTAAACATCCTCGTGGAACTTTATCTTTGACTTCCATTTGGAAACACAATGTGTACAACCCATTCCTCTCCTTACAATCACCCTCACCTTCCCAGATGAGAGGTCCTGAAAAACACAACATTTTGGGTAAAAAGTGATACAACAATTCAAGTCTTTTGTCACCTGTGATACTGACATAAGAGTGAACTTTAATGTTGGTACACATAAAACATTTTTAAGAATAACACCTTCTCCAATGTGGCGTCCCCAATGTGTGAGGCTTTGGTAGAAGTACCAGTGGGCAATTGGACATGGCCTGCATTATCTAACAGGCCTTTATGATGTAACAAATGAGGATTACCAATCATGTGGTGGGAGTCACCAGTATCCACTATCCAATCTATCAAAACAGGCTGAGATAAAGATGGATTATCAGTCATATTAGCAGTCCCATGTGTGTCATTTATGGATGACTGATTCAGCATGTGAAGTAACTGTTGATGTTGTGCAGGGGTGAACATGGGCAACATTGAACCTGGGGTTGTAGAGGTGGTATGTAGCAACGTGAAAGAGGTGGACATTGTTGATAAGGTGCCATTGTCATTGAGTCCTGCCTATGTACTGACCCTGCATCATACATTGAGTTTCCAGCCACAACAACTTCTCTTTTGCCTTTGTAGTGTGGAGGATAACCATTCAACTTATAACAATTTAGCTTAAGGTGACCAGTCTTATGACAAAAATCACAGTTCAATAGCTTAAGACAGTCAATACGCAGATGACCTTTCATATGGAAAAAATCGCAGACATCATTAGGATTATAGGGTTTCTTAGGCCTTTGAGGACATGAAGCAGGTCTGGCAGTGAACATTGCAGTAGGAGTCAAGTTTTTAGGTATCAATCTACTTGATCCTGCTACTAACTGTTGACTCTCATCCTGATTAATCATGGCATAAGCATGATTGATGCTAGGAAGATGGGGCATCAGGAGAATTTGACTCCTAGCCTGGTTATAGTTATCATTTAACCCCATGAGAAATTGTAGCATGCGTTGGTGTTGTAAATGATTATAGAAATCCCTAGACTTAGGACAGTTGCAGGAAGGTGGAGGCATTATGGAGTCGTATTCATCCCAAAGATCCTTAAGCCTAGAATAGTATATGGAGACAGAAGCAACACCTTGAACTAGAGTGAAAAGTTCTTTATGTAATTGAAAAATTCGTGAGCTGTTAACTTTGTTAAATCTTTCTTTCAAATTTCCCAAATCAGATGTGCATTAGAACAGAAAAGTACTCCACTATGCAGATCCTTACTTACATTGCAGAGAATCCATGAAACTACAATCGCGTTGCATCGATCCCATAATCTCGTCAAATCTCCTGTGAATTGTGATCGCTTGACAGTTCCATCAACAAATCCAACCTTATTCTTTCCAAGCAAAGCAAGCTGCATTGCCTTGCTCCACAAGGTGTAATTGTCAGATCCATTTAGCATCATGCCAACACTCAGAGATCCAGGTGCATCAGAAGGATACATGAATAGAGGATGTAGGTGATCAATGGTAGCAACCGCCATGGTAGTGCCCAGTTGATGCTCTGCAGCAGCTCTAGAGGTGCCTATCGAAGTTAAAAAAAATCAGCTAAAGAAAACAAAGAAATTGCTCGATACTGAGCTGAATTAAGTTGAAGAACACTCAAAAATGTCACTGTTAGATAAGGAAATCTCTCACTGCAAGCTCGAATGGCTCTAATACCATGATAAATTAGGTTTGGGCCTAACTCACACCCCAAAAGCTAGCTCAAAGGGAGGAGGATTGCCCAAGCCTTATAATGAGTCTACCCATCTCATTAACCACCGATGTGGGACTTCTGTCATTCTTTAACACCCCACCTCACGCCCAGTGCTTAGCATCTGGTGCGTGGGCAATTTTAATTTTGGGGGTCCCATTATCGGGTGAGACTTGTTAAATTAGGTTTGGGCCTAACTCACACCCCAAAAGCTAGCTCAAGGGGAGGAGGATTGCCCAAGCCTTATAAGGAGTTCACTCATCTCATTAACCACCGATATGGGACTTTTGTCATTCTTTAACACCCCACCTCACGCCCAGTGCTTAGCATCTGGTGCGTGGGCAATTTTGATTTTGGAGGTCCCAATATCGAGTGAGACGGGCCCTGCTCTGATACCATGATGAATTTATGAATTCTGTGCATAATTCCAGAATTCTGGAGAAGATGGAAACAAGTTGAAGAGAGAGAGAAAATTTTCTTCATTTGCTATTCACAATGCTCAATACATGTATTTATACAATCCTGTAACCGACTCTGCTAACAAACTACTTCTAACTGATTGTAACTAACAATACAACTAATCATGTAATTTGCATTACTAACAATGTAATGCATAATGTAACTAATCCTGTAAACTTAACTAGAGTTAACTAATTCACCAGGGAACCCCTATACATTTAGTCAACTCTTTCACACATGTAAATGTAAATTTTAATTGCAAGTTGTAACCGTGTATCAACCTTTCCTCTCCCCACGTCCCTTCATTAACTTCTGAAAATTAATTTATATAACTCCTCACTTTTTTATCTTCTCCTATAAATCTTGAGCTATATATATCATGAAATTTTTATTTTATTTTTATCAATTGTCTCATGTTTGATGTGAATCATTGGCATTTATCAGGTACCTTTTTTTAATTAATATTTTTTTTGAAATTTAAATATTAATATATTGTAGGATCTTAAGAATGATTTTTGTATCATAATTTTATTTGTAATTAAAAAGTATCTTTTTGTTCATTTTATTGTTATATAGAAATGAATGAATGTGTCAATTATTACTTTTTCATTTATTTATTTTCTTTAAAATAAAAGTTTAATTATTTTTATTTTTATTACTCCACACAACTCTTGACAATTTTAACTCCTAAATTAATAGTCAATAAATGCACTTTATAGAAGTCCATTACTAAAAGTGCACGGGACTTTGTGGATTGTCGAAGAAAATATTTAATGGTAAAGAAAAATGAATTCTCAAAAATAAAAAGAAAAGATTTGGATTTTTTTATTGGAGTTTTTATTGAGGCTTGTGTGATTTATATAATCCCTCCCAATCTATCAAGGTCGTTTTTTATGTAGGTTTTTCTTTGTTAGTCTTATTTATATGATTTTTTAGTTTTTTCATTATCTGCTAATACTAAATGACTTTTTTTTATTGATTATCGTAATTATAAAATTAGAATGATTCTTTAAGATTTACAAAGGAGGATCAAGAAACTTTCAATACTTTTCATATAGATTGAAAACAATAGCGTGGGTAATATGTTTTTTGGGTTTTTGTGTGGTGAAAGCAAGTGTTGTGTGTTATGAAGAGATATAGGTGAATTCAAAATTTAAATTTTATGTATTTAATATTTAAAGTTTTTAGTACTAATTTTTGATATTTTTTCAGGTTGTATTTTTGAAGATCCAATTTTATTTTTATGAGTGTGGGGGTGAAAGCAAGTGGTATATATATCATGATATTAAGCCGGAGCCATAATTTAAATATTATATATTTAACGTTTAATGATTTAGAACTAATTTGTTATATTTTTAAGTCATGAGTTCGCTTTCATAATTTATTATAATTTTAATGAATTCTTACATACAAATTTATGTATACCACGAATATACTAAACTAGAAAAATATCCAATGATGAATTAGTTCCTGGATGGTGCTAAAAAAATGAGTATGTGGTGATCATAAGTTGTCTTCTACTGTTAAGAGTCTTCTTAAATCGTTATATATCCACAAAATTCAACATAACATATTATTGTTGTATCTTCAGAAAATTCAACATATATTATCTTATAGCTAACTTCAAATTCTTCATTCTTTTTCTTTTTGTTCTTGCAGATCTCTGAATAATATGAAGATTATTTGAACTTCAAAAAGTGTTTTTAAAGTTTAATTAACTAACGATGTAATATAGAAACTGTAATTTTTTAATTAATTTGTTGCCATCAATTAGTTTTGATTTATTTTTGAATAATTTTTTTTCATTTATGCTCGTACATTTTATTGTAAGAATAAAGTCTCAAATATTATTGTTAAGCTTTCATAGGAGGCTAACAAATATGTGTACTTTAGTTTACTTACAAATAAAAAAAGTATGCATATTTTCTATTAAACTGTAAATTTTTAGCGTTTATATTTATATTGTAAATATTATCACTTTTTTTTTAAAAAAGAAGAAGTTAAATATAAGAATTTATTTGAATTATGTAAGAACTTGAAATAGGCAAAACCTCTAAGCATTTGTAACGAATAAATATTTATACAACTTTCTCAAAATTATAAAATGTACTATTGTAGAAATTTAATGAAACTATTGAACACCATTATTACTATATCATGATTATGTGCAAAATACTTTTCTTTTTAAGATATATTTTTTTTAATTAAGCAAAAGAATGTCACTACACCAGAACACAAATAATGATGTTGAAAATTTAAGGGAATCTTTTTTTTTGGATGAACTTTAGTTTCTAACAACTAAGTTTTAGGTAATGAATGGTTAAACAAATTAAAATTAAATTAAAATCTAATTTATTTGGATTTGAAGATTATATAATTATTTTAAAATACTTTTAATTTTTTGAAATAGTAAAAGATTAGTTTGTAAATCTAAAGAGATCTTTCTTAACCGCGCGAAGCGCGGCCAAGTTTCCTAGTGATGCTATAATTTAGGATTGTGTAGCTAGAGAAACAAGGACATATTGTTATTTTGTTTCTACTAATTATATAAAACATTATCAAAATTGTTTAAATAATTAATTTGAAATATGAATTTGCATGTTAAAAAATAAATAACTAATCTTATCCTGGAAAGCACCTTTTTTTTAGTGGCTAAATAGTAGTTTTTTGCTCTTTCCTTTTCTTTATTTTCTATATTTATATTTATCTAAATTAATATTATAATCAGTAAGTTTTTGAATTTAAAAACAATAACAATTTTTTGTTGTTGTTGTTGTTTAAAATTTATCCATATATATGGTAAAAGTCATTAGAGAATTAGAAATCAAAAATCGAAGTTGAAAAAATAAATGTAAAATTTTAATGCTCTTTACTTTGTAGCATTGGAAAATAGGAACTTTTCTGTAATCTAAATTTTTTGACGGTATAATAAATATATCATATATCTTTCACTTTGTAGTTATTAATATAATATATTGTAATTTAACAATTTATCTACATTATCTGCTTTAACAATTTTTAATTTTTTTAATTTGAATTTTAAGATAATTATAATCACACATAATATGCTTTAGCGGATAAAAATTGAAATTAGTAATCTCTCATTCACATTCATTTATATTCTGATACAATTCAAATTCAAATTTAAAATATTCAGTACATACTTTGAATAAATCTAATATAGTGGTTGTATTAATTAAGATTATTTTTAATTTAAATTAATTTTCTGTTATATTTTTACACAAATTTAATACAACATATATATATATATATATATATATACTAGTTTCACGGCACGTGCATTGCACGTGTATCATATCATATAGTATATGATGTTGTAAAATAGAATTAATATTACTAAATTAAAGCTTTTTAGTAAATAATTATAATTCAAAGAACAATGAGCAAGTTCTTTTAAATGATTAATACAGATTATCATAGATTTAATTATTTTTTTCATAACAAAATGACCAGATATCATTGAAACATTTCAAAAGCATTCAAAATCTAAAGTGACGTTTCTTTAGTAGTATTATTTTTTTCTTTACTCAATCTCGTAAACAAATTGAACCAACAAAAAAGAAAAAAATAGCAGTATCAAAAAGGTCACCAATAGTCTTTCTGTTGAGAATATAATCAAATAATAAAAGTGTGCTCTCTATAATAACTTAAGATTTTAGATGAGATGGTCACACACTTCAACATGGTATCAGAGCAGGCAAAGGTCCTGAGATCGAATCTCACCGCCACCCAAAACAAAAAAGAATTTCCACGTGCTTTGCCCATGAAAAAAAAATTAGGCCTACACGTGAGGGGGCGTGTTGAGATTATAATCAAATAATAAAAGTATGTTCTCTCTAACAGCTTAAGCTTAGATGAGATGGTCACACACTTCAACACTTCCTCTTGAGGTTATGACCTTAAATAATGGACGTCATTTAAATACATTTTTTCTCTTAAATATTCATACTTGAATTTTATTATGTGCATGACACTAATAACGATTGCCATAAATATTTCAATATTTTATCTTTATACGTAATATATCTTTTAGAAAATATTATTACTCGATTAATATTTGAGTAAGATTATCATAGATATGTAATTTTATGAATATTGTACTTTTATATTGAATGTCTACACTGTTATAAGTAGAATGTTATAGAGAAAAAAAAATAACATAAAAAATTAGTTCTAAAGAAAATTAGGTTGTTACAGTAAAATGTTGTTATAACAAATGATTGTTAAGTAGAGGTTTGAGTGTATGCCAAATATTTAGCTTGACCAATTCTTTGTTTTAGATATATATATATATATATATATATATATATATATATATATATATA
>NC_064290.1:29172633-29186861 GCF_019186545.1 Solanum stenotomum | reverse complement strand
ATATATACTAGTTTTCTGACACGTGTGATGCACGTGATTACCAATTTCAAAATTATATGTTATGGTAAATAGTATTGCTTATTTAAGCAAAGATTTGAATAATAAGCTTAGCAAAAAATAATATTTGCAGGTTCTTTTGCGAATGTTCAATGTGGATCGTCATATACATCTCTTATTCACGCAAACCTATGAAGAAGGTCAATGAAAATTTTTATTAGTTCAATGCAGTTATGTATATATTTATTTCAATTTGATTGGGTTCAATTATGTATTTAGTCTTTATTTCACTAATATTACCTTATAGACAATAATTGTTTAGTATTTTTCTTCTCATCTAACCAGAAGTGTTTTACATGTGTATTCTACGTTAAATTGTTTAGATGTCATTCATATAAATGTCTAAAGTCAGTCTTTTGTCTTGAGCATCAACAACGAATCGTGACAATTCTCTAAATTTTGGAAAATAATTTTCAGAAGCATATATCTACATCACAAGAGAAATTGTTAACAAAAACAAATGCATTTAGACTACATCATGTTAACTTCATATATTGGAACATTACACACTAATGTTTATATTAAGCAAAAAATAATTATTATATCATCAAAATTATATTATTTTCCTCAACTACTCGGGGTTATAAAATATACCCTCTTAGGATAGAACGACTTACTTCATCCACATAGTGGTACCTCATATTCCGCTAAACTTTGAACTCACTCAAACGAAAATAAATTACACAAAAAAATTAAAATGCAAGAAGAAGAAGAGTAGAGAATTAGAAAAAATTGTGGTTGGAAAATGAAACGAAGTCCCTCTATTTATAGTCAACAAAGGGTAGTTTGAACAAATATTTTTTGTGTCTTATGTGAAAGATCATGAATGAAAATTTTTATTAGTTAAATGCAGTTATGTATATATTTATTTCAATTTGATTAGGTTCAATCATGAAATTAGTCTTATCTCACTAATATTACCTTACAGACAATATTTGTTTTCTATTTTTCTTGTCATCTAACCAAATGTGCTTTGCATGTGTATTTTACGTTAAATTGTTTAGATGTCATATGAACATGTGAAGAGAACAACTACATTTTATATATTCACATATTTTCACATTTGCTGTGAGTTTTTTTTATAAAAAAAAGTACTCGGAACATTATAAAATAATATATTTTCAAATTAGAAGATCTCGTTAACTTGATAGTACATTTATGACATATATAATACTTTAATTTAAATACAAATACCTACCCAAATATAAATATATATTTGCATTAATGAGAATATTTATCTCATAAAATTAGCCACTAAATAATTAATAGAAATTAAACTAATACAAATTTCAATTGGCCTTATTACAAGTCATATCAACATTTCTTCGTCTAAAATACTGAAATATTAAGAAATAGAAAATAAGTAAAATAAAAAGGCAATGTTTATATAGTAATAACTATTTTGAAGCAAACTTTTTGGGAGTCTAAATCACATAAGTAACATTGATAAATAAAGTCATTCTTTTGTCTTGAGCATCAACAACGAATTGTGACAATTCTCTAAAGTTTGGAAAATAATTTTCAGAAGCATATATCTACATCACAAGAGAAATTGTTAACAAAAACAAATGCATTTAGACTACATCATGTTAACTTCATATATTGGAACATTACACACTAATGTTTATATTAAGCAAAAAATAATTATTATATCATCAAAATTATATTATTTTCTCAAGTACTCGAGGTTATGAAATATACCCTCTTAGGATAGAACGACTTACTTCATCCGGATAGTGGTACCTCATATTCCGCTAAACTTTGAACTCACTCAAACGGCAATAAATTACACAAAAAAAATTAAAATGCAAGAAGAAGAAGAGTAGAAGATTAGAAAAATTTGTGGTTGGAAAATGAAAGGAAGTCCCTCTATTTATAGTCAACAAAGGGTAGTTTGAACAAATATTTTTTGTGTCTTATGTGAAAGATCATGAATGAAAAAAATTTATTAGTTAAATGCAGTTATGTATATATTTATTTCAATTTGATTAGGTTCAATCATGAAATTAGTCCTATCTCACTAATATTACCTTACAGACAATATTTGTTTTGTATTTTTCTTCTCACCTAACCAGATATGCTTTGCATGTGTATTCTACGTTAAATTATTTAGATGTCATATGAACATGTGAAGAGAACAACTACAATTTATATATTCACATATTTTCACATTTTTTGTGAGTTTTGTTTTATAAAAAAAAGTACTCGGAACATTATAAAATAATATATTTTCAAATTAGAAGATCTCGTTAACTTAATAGTACTTTTGTGACATATATAATACTTTAATTAAAATACAAATACCTACCCAAATATAAATATATATTTGCATTAGTGAAAATATTTATGTCATAAAATTAGCTACTAAATAAATAATAAAAATTAAACTAATACAAACTTCTATTGGCGTTAGTAAAAGTTATATCAAATTTTCTTCGTCTAAAATACTGAAATATATTGAGAAATAGAAAATAAGTAAAACAAAAAGGCAATGTTTATATAGTAATAACTATTTTGAAGCAAACTTCCTGGAAGTCTAAATCACATAAGTAACATTGATAAATAAAGTCATTCTTTTGTCTTGAGCATCAAAAACAAATCGTGACAATTCTCTAAAGTTTGGAAAATAATTTTCAGAAGCATATATCTACATCACAAGAGAAATTGTTAACAAAAACAAATGCATTTAGACTACATCATGTTAACTTCATATATTGGAACATTACACACTAATGTTTATATTAAGCAAAAAATAATTATTATATCATCAAAATTATATTATTTTCCTCAAGTACTCGAGGTTATGAAATATACCCTCTTAGGATAGAACGACTTACTTCATCCGGATAGTGGTACCTCATATTCCGCTAAACTTTGAACTCACTCAAACGGCAATAAATTACACAAAAAAATTTAAATTGCAAGAAGAAGAAGTGTAGAAGATTAGAAAAAATTGTGGTTGGAAAATGAAAGGAAGTCCCTCTATTTATAGTCAACAAATGGTAGTATGAACAAATGTTTTTTGTGTCTTATCATGTCCTTTTCGAGAAGTCGCAACACTTTGAAAAAGTCACAACTTATTGAAAAAGTCACAACTCTTTGGAAAAGTTATAACTTATTGAAAAAGTCGCAACTCTTTGGAAAAGTCACAACTTATTGAAAAAGTCACAACTCATCGAAAAATCACAACCCTTTGAAAAAAGTCACAACTTATCGAAAAAGTCACAATTCATTGGAAATGTCACAACTTAAGTGAGGGATATTATAGTAATTTAGCATTCAAGTTAGGAATTCATGTTTTTAAGGATATATATATATATATATTACCATGTTATTTAATCTTATGATATAAAATATTTCATATGGAATATTAGATATAATAAAGTATTAACATATTTTTTTAATTCAAACCATATACAGAGAACAAAGTACAAACAAATAAAAATATTTAATGCATTTGATGTTTGATCAAAATAAAACAATCACAAAATTAATGGTATTCTTAGAAAAAATTCAACATAATATCTTATAAAACTAAAAGTATAGCTAATATAGCTATAGATATAATAGTAATACAATAAATTAAATCGTGTACTAATAATATTAATTTAATGTGCTTAAATAAATAAGTTAATGATTTGTATTATTATATTATTATTACTATAATGTATCAAATATATTATTAAGTGCATAATACATTTTATTAGTTATTTTTAACTATAAAATTATTACATTTTAAATCATCCGTGCAACGTGCGGGCACGTATACTAGTTCACTATAATAGAAATATATTTAGAGCAACTTTTAGATATAGCAAACACAAAATTTATATTTGTATGGTATAACAAAGTTTGCATAATTGCGCTCCATAACAAAAATATATATGTATAATTCGCTATACATATACAAAAAAAAATAGTTGTATAATTCGCTATACATATACAAAGAAAGCAATTGTATAATTCACTATACATATACAAAAGAAAGCGATTGTATACAAAAGATCAATTGCATAATTTGTGTATGTATAAAACGAGAAAGAGAGAAAGGCAAAAGAAAACTGGGCAGAGAAATATTTGTATTGTATAATTATAAGTGCATAGGACGAAGATATATGTATTTCCATGTGTATATACAATTTTCTCTCCCTTTATACAAACATAAGCGCAATTTATACATTTCGTTTCTGTTTGTATAAGCGAAAGAGGCGAGGGTGGCGAGCAAGATTTGGGAGAGTGGTGAGCGAGATCTGGAAGAGGGGAACAAAAGTATATGTATATATACAATTTTCTCTCGCTTTATACAAACACAAACACATTTTATACATTTGTGTTTGTATAAAAGCGAGAGAGGCGAGTGAGACTGCCACCAAACGAGAGTGGCGAGCGAGATTCCACCAGGGAGAGTGACGAAAATAGCAATAGTTTACTATAGGGTACAATTAAATCAAAGTATATTTATAGCAGTTAATTTGAATTAATAGTTTGCTATTATATATAATTTTCTCATATATTTATGACAACACGAAATATATTTGGTCCATTGTTCTTTTCTTAAAAAAAGTAGTACTCCTTTGTTTTAGAAAACAATGGTCATAAATTTTTTTAATTAATTTATATTACATTTTGAAACTTTAATGGACCCCAAGTAAATTATAAAGAATAGGGATTGCAGTTGGAGAAGTCGTCGTTATTGATCCACAAGTTGAAGTTTGTGGGCGATCAGAATTCAGAAATGGGTAATTAATTGAATCTCCAGGATCTTACGTCGTATTAGGGTAAGTTTACTTCTTTTTCAGTCTGGATTGGATTGGATTGGTGTTTCTTTTTAATCTGTTCGATGAAGTAGTAGTGGAAATTTGAACAGGAGCGCAACTTTGGTTGTATTAGAATTTAGACCTAATATGAAATTGCAACCACTGCATTAGTATTAGTAATCCTGCTCCGGCTGCTGTTCAAGTTGATGATTTAAAAAGAAATTCAACTCTTATTGCTAATGCCCTTTCTTCCTAAAAGAGATATCCTCCCTCTCTCCAGCATGCTAGATTGACTACCACTTAATGAATATTTTTCATAACCGACTTGTCTAGTTTGCAATGTAAAAAAATGTCCATTAACATCTTGAGCAAACTTGGTTATAAAATTATCATGAATCAAAACTACTTTTTTTCCCCAATAACCATGCAGCTTTATATGAAAGCTTATCATGAATCACCTAGATTGTTCAATTCCTTTTTAAGTTAATTTATCTGAAAACTTCTTCCCCTGCCTGTGCCCTTCCCAGATTGTACAATCCTTTCTATTTGACCTCCCTTTAAACTGTTCCAAGACAATATAAAACTCTGTTACTCAGTAATTTAATAGTTTTCTGAAGCTTAGATTCAGTGAAAAGGAAATAAAAGACTGTGTTATGGCATGTGCTAGGGATAAAGCACCTTGGCCTGACGATTGGTTACACCATGACATTTTTCATAGCTTGTTGGGATGTGGTCAGTAAAGAAGTAGTTGCATCAGTACAAAACTTCCATGCATAGAGCTTTTTTTTAAAAAAGTTTCAACGCGACCTCTGATACCACAAAAGATTGGGGCAAAGGAGTTGAAGGACTTCAGACCCATAAGTCTAGTAGGCAGCATTTACAAGATTCTATCAAAAATTCTATCTGAAAAGCTCAAGAAAGTAGTCTCCAAGCTGGTGGATGCTCAACAATTGGCCTTTATAAAAACTAGATAGATCATGGATGCAATTTTGATTGCAAATGAGAGTGTGGATGTCAGAAAGATCAGCAAGGTCCCAGGGATCCCATGTAAGTTTGAAAAAGCCTACGACCACCTTCACTGGGGATTCCTCTGGAAGACTTTGGAGGGTATGGGTTTTGGTGAAAAATGGATAAAATGGATGATATTCTGCATCACAACTGTGAAGTTTTCCATTCTGATAAATGGATCTCCTTTTGGATTCTTCTCATCTCAGAGAGGATCAAGACAAGGGGAACCCCCTATTCCCTTTCTCTTTATTCTGGTAATGGAAGGACTACATGACATGCTTAGAACAACTCAAATAAAAGGATGGATAAGAGGTTTCAATGCCAACATAAATGATAGACAGGGCCTGTCCATATCACATTTACAATATGCTGATGACTCCCTGACTTTTTGTGATGCAGAGAGCTTCCAACTAAAGTATTTAAGAATTATCTTGATATTGTTTGAAGCCATCTCAGGGTTACACATTAACTGGGGGAAAAGCTTCATTTACCTGGTTAATAAGATGCCCAACATAAATGTGTTAGCAAAATTTTGGGGGAGAAAAATAGAAGAACTTCCCACACTGTACCGTGGTATGCCCTTGGAGGATAAGAGCAAGTCAAAAGGCATTTCGAATAATATTATGGAGAAATGTGAGAAGAAGCTAGTGAATTGAAAAGACAAATATTTGTCTCTAGGCGGAAGAGTTACACTCATCAACAGTGTGTTGGATGCCATGCCTAAATACATGATCTGTTTTCCCAATGCCTGCAAATGTGATTGATAGAATGGATACCACTAGGAGAAATTTTTTGTGGCAAGGGAACTGTGTTCCTAATGATCACAAATTTTATCTTGTAAAGTGGGATGAAGTCATTCAAAGCAAAAAAGAAGGGGTTTGGGGATAAGGAACCTAAAGCTGTTGAATTGGAGCCTTCTGATGAAATGGCTATTGAGATTTGCATCACAGGAACAAGCTTTGTTGAAGGACACAATCAAGGCTAGGTTTGGAATGGAGAACAAATGGACTACATACATGCCCACACAACCTTATGCGACTGGAGTATGGAGGTCTATTAGAAGTCAGTGGATCAGTTTTGCTAACAGTTGTAAAATCAAGTAGGAAATGGGGAAAACACTGTTCTGGGAAGATGTGTGGGTTGGACATGAAACTTTGAAGAACAAGTATCCTGTCTTGTTCAACCTGAGCCTTCAAAAGGTATCCACAATTAGAGAAATGAAAGACAATCAGAGATGGGATCTCAGGTTTAGGAGACACTTGGATGACTGAGAAATTAACAAAGTGGCTGAACTACTCAATACTCTGGAGCAATACACATATTTAACTCTCAATGAGGACAATCTTTTGGCTACCAGACAAACATGGCAGATTTTCATTTGGTTCAACTTACAAGAAATCGCAGAGATCAGTCTCACAAAGTGGTGGCTGGCCCTGGTAGATGATCTGGAAAGTCAAGATACCCTTCAAGGTAGCATGTTTTACTTGGTTACTAGCCAAACAGACCACACTCACCCAGGACAACCTTAAGAAAAGAGGTCGTCAAATTTGCTCTAGGTGCTCTTTTTGTGAATGTGAGATTGAGACAATAAACCATCTCTTTCTACATTTTAGAGAGACTGTGAAGTTATGGCAGTTTTTTATTAATTAAAGATGCATAAGCTAGACTATGCCAAGGAGCATCAAAGAGGCTCTAGCTTGCTGGAATAGAAATGGGAATCAGTCAGGTTACAAGGAGAGATGGAAGATTGTCCCAGCATGCATTTGGTGGACTATATGGATGGAAAGGAACCAGAGATGTTCCGAAAACAGGAGTTGCTTTTTGTAGAAACTAAAAATGAACTGTCTAGTCCTTTTTTTGTTGGTGTAAACACGAATATCCTCAAGAAGAAGAGGATATTCCTAATATTTTAGATTATTTATGAAGCATTAGTAGGGTCACTTCTCCCTCTGTAATTTTGCTGTAAGTATTACTGGAATACTTTCTGGGTATTCCTTTTGTTCATAATGCAAATTACTTTTTTCAAAAAAGATTCCATCCCTGATTTGCCCAAATCTCTCCAAGTGTTGCTTCTTACTAAAAAGTTGATTCAAAGATTATTGATCGAGCCACTTATCTTTCTAAAAGGATATTTTCATACCATTCCCAACTCTGAATGTGGACTTGTTCATGATTTGAGGTCATAAATTCGTGATAGACTTTCAGTGACCGACCCATATGACAATTCAAGCATTTGTTGTCCATTTCCGTTCCATCCCATATTTATCTTTTAGCACATCTTTCCATAGTGAATGTTCTTCGACTGCAAATTCTATAACCATTTCAACATCAATCTTTGATCCTGGACTCTCAACTTCTTGATTCCAAGACCTCCTTACTTCTTATTGACTGCAAGAGAAGCCCATTTAATCAAATGGATTCTTTTCTTCTCATAGTTGCCTGGCCAAATGAAGTTTCTTTTTAGTGCATCTAATCTCTGCATTTCTTTATAGGGGGGATAGGAATAAAGACATCATATAGGTACGCAATGCATCCAACACAAAATTAACCAGAATAAGTCTACTCCCACCCCACCTTCCTGAAAGTAAGATATTGATTCTTTCAATTTGTTAGCTTCCTTCTAGATTTTCCTAAAACATCATTCATTTCCCTTAAGACTTACTTTTGGCTCCCAATGACATTCTCAAATAAACTATTGGTAATTCCCCTATGCTTCCTCCAAAAATCACATCCATGTTGTGGATCTCATATACATAGTTAATTGGATACACAAAGCTTTTGTTCCAATTAATATGTAATCCAAATGTGGCTTCAAATAGAATGAAGATCACCATCAACATCTGTAGTTGATTTTTGTTAGATTCACAAAACACCAATATATCATTTGTTTAAGGGAAAAGGGCATATACCCCTCAACTTTGCAATTTAGAATTGATATACCCCTCGTTATAAAAGTGGTTCATATATACCCCTACCATTATACAAATGGCCCATATGTGCTCTTTTGGTCTAATGGAAGTGAACATTTTTTTTATTTTTTTTAATTATTTTAATTATTTTTAAAAAAAATCTATTAAGGGGTATATTAATAAATTACAATCTAGTCCCAAAAAAAATTGTTTCAATTTTTTCTCTTTTGCCATTCATACTTCTTTCTTTTGATTTCTCATATTTTTACTATAATTCGAAAGAAAAAATAAACGAAATAAGAATAAAAACCTAAATAATACAACAATAAAAACCTAAGTCTCTGGATTATCAATAAAATAATTCCCTTTGACAATACTACAATATTTTTTCTTTCAAAGTTTTTCTCTATTATTTTCTTAATTTCTTTATTAAAAAACCAACAAATTGCTACTTTTATAACAGAGGTATATTAGCTCTAAATTGCAAAATTGAGGGTATATTAGGCCTTTTCCCTTCGTTTATTGAAGATAAGAAATCATCATACTAGTGCCAACCTTGGAACTAACTTTAAATCCCTTGATCCAGTTATTTATTTGAGCAATCTTCAACATGTCATTAAGACCTTCCATAGTAATGACAAAAAGAAAGGGACAACAGATCCCCTGCCTCAAACCTCTTCGGGAAGGAAAAACACCTACTGGTGAGTCATGAACAAGGATTGAGAATATGACTGTGCTAATGCAAAATATGATTCAATTAATTCATTTGTAGATAAGATGAGAGAGGCGATATTGAGATGGTTTGAACATGTGAAGAGGAGATGTGTGGATGCACCAGTGGGGAGGTGCGAGAGGTTGGTTATATAGGGTACGAGGAGAGGCAGTGGTAGACTGAAAAATTACTGGGCAGAGGTGATAAGATAGGATTTGACTCATCTTCGGTAATGGACATGACCTTAGATAAAAGGGTGTGGTAGACGCGTATATGGTAGAAGGTTAGTAGGTAGTGTAGTGTTGTCTTGCTTAGGGTGATTGGTGTTTCCCATTATACTAGTTGTCTTACTGTAGTTCTTGTTTTTGATATCGATCATTATTTATTATTGTTTTTAATACTTTATCGCTGAATTGAGTTTCGATTATTGCACTGTTTTGTTGTAGTTGTTGCTTTCCTCTTATAGACTTTGCACAGTTTCTTTGTGACTCGCTATATTTTCTTCGTTGTATATGAAATTGCTGCATTTGAGCTGATGACCTTTTGGAAACAGCTTCTGTACCTCCACAAGGTAGTGGTAAGGTCTGCGTACATTCTACCCTCCCCAGATCCCACTTGTGGGATTTCATTGGGTATGTTGTTGTTGTTGTCTCCAAAGCCCATCTGAAAAAAGATTCCTAGTAAGAAGCTCTAGTTTGAGTGGTCATGTGCCTTCTCAATAGCTAGCTTGCATAAAATCCCAAGTTCTTTGCTCTTTGTTCTTGTATCTACACATTCCCTTGCAATTAGAATAGCATCCATTTTTTGCTTGCCTCTGATGAAGGCCATCTGTTGACCATCCACCATTTTGTGCATCATTTTCTTCGAAGAACTTCTACTCCAACTACGAACTCCCTGATAGAGTAGGGAATATTAGAGGTTTCTTCTGGAATGCTGCCGACCACAGTGCTGCATAGAAGTTCATTTTGTGTTTGACTAGTTCCTCCAGAAATACATATAATACCTCTTTTTTCTGTACAACAACCACATTAACTTCTTTGGATGTCCATTTAATCCTTGTGACAGTGTCCAAGTAAGGAAGATCTTCCTTTATTTCTTTGGACAAATCTATAACTTGCTTCTAGACTTTGTAGTTAGTGTATCTTTCAATCTTAACAACAATATCCATCCAGCCCATAGTCAATTCCATTTCAGGAACAATAATAATTGATCTCCTCATACCTTGAATGCTGATGATGATCATATAACGTCCATGTTTGTTGTAGTTTCTCGAGCAGAAGAGTTTTCTTCTAAGAAGTGATCACAAAACTTCCATCTTTTGACGTAGTTTCCTTTAACCTTCGAGGCCTCCTAGAGAGTATCACACAACCACACCATCATCCTCTGGCTAAAAGTAGTTCTTCTGATCAGATTTCTTCCACATTCCGTCTATTGTTACCATCTCCAACTCTGGTTTCACTTCTAATAATATCATATAACTCAATTCACACTACAAAATAGATTGTGTCAATCATCATTACTGGGTTAAACAGAATTTACTTGAATACCTGTAACTGTTATAATTCCGGCCAATGACTGCAAAAGTTCCCCCTTGAGAATTGTCTAAAATGATAAAAGGAATTTTTCTAAAACAGGTGCCTGAGAGCATTTCACTAAAGCTTCAGTGATTAGTTCAATCAAATTTTTAATTTTGGCACTAGAGGAGCTTTGCCCAGAGTATTATGGCAGCAACTAGCAGGCCAGTTCATATGTGTTTCTTTTTTTGTTGTTCTATTCTATAAGGATGAAAAAGGAATTAATTTTTTTTCTGGAGGAATTAGAATAATGATCCTTTTTTGCTATCTTAATGGTTCTACTTCTTGTGCTTAGATTGTAGAAAGTCTGAGTTGACTTCATGGAGGGAGTTGAAGTTGATGGTGGAGATGCAGTTCAATCACCACTAGCTAAGTGGAAAAATGAAGTTTCTAGGACATTTCGCTACTATTTGGATAGGTCTGCTCCTTATACATTCCGCAGGTGGCTCGGAACACTGGCAGCTTCTTCAATATATATATTGCGTGTTTACTATGGTCGTGGATTTTTATGTCATCTCATATGGCGTAGGAACCTATATTTTGAATTTGTTGATTGGATTTCTGTCACCAAAGGAGGATCCTGAGCTGGAAGCTCCAGATGGTGCTTCTTTACCGCCTAAGGACAATGATGAATTTAGGCCTTTTGTTCGTCGGTTGCCTGAGTTTTTGTTCTGGTGAGATCATTATAACACTGATTATACCTATTCGCAGCAATTTACTTAGTTGATTAGGCTTTGCATCTCTCTTTGAAGTAGTGCTCTTTGACTCATTTCATGGTATAATTGCACAATGTAATGTGGTGATCATCTTTACACGTGTTAGACTGCAAAGATTCTGAGATTTTAACTCGAAATTTGATGTTTGTGGCTAACAACTTATCATGATTTCGTCTGGCAATGTAGTGAATATGCATTCTTGTGCAATACAAGGAGTTGTCTTTTGTGCTTAGTGAGTGTCATGGATTAGCTTGTGACTGAGCAGACTATTATTTTTTTCCCAAAACATGATAAATTATTTGGTCTTGCTAGTTAGTATGATATAAGGACTAGTCTAGTATGAGGTCACACTTTGAAGACTTCCTAGTGTGCCAGGTAGCTACTTTTGCCCCATCTAAGCTGAAGCATAAGAATCTATGATTTGTGTCCAGCATGTGATAACAGCCGGTAACACATGTCTTTTTTTGTTCACTTCATCTAATCATGAGGTAGCATAACACAGGATAGGCATTGATGATTCCTAATTAAATTGGGGAAGAATGTCGGATTACCTGTGTTAACTGATGTAGATGTTCAGTGATAGAAAAATTGGCCCATGAAAAAATGACCCATCAAACCCGCTCAAGTTTGACCTGCGCAGCTATAAACTCGCCCATTATGACCCACCCAATTCGCCCATCTAAAGTCATGTGGTTAATATGCTGTCCAAATTGATCCACGAGAAACTTTGTCGAACTATCCCTTTTTTTTTTAGATATGCTATAAAAAATCATAATTAAGAAAAAAAATAGTTAGGTGATTAAACAAATTAGTAGAAAAACAAATAAAGAAATTAAAAACTTTTAGCAAAAGTTTGGCAGGTTGGGCTATGACCCATTGTTTAGCCCCATTTATTTAACCATTGGGCATGTCAATGATCCAACCGTTTATTAACTTAGTCCATTTTGACTCGCTCAAACTCCCATTTGGCAACTTATACCCCTATAAATGTTCTATTTGTTGCATGTGTGGAGTTCCTTTCTTTTTCCCTGGTTGGTCAGTGAGGAGTGAGATTTCATAAAGCTAATCCAACTTGTTTGGGACTGAGGCATTGTTATTGTTGTTGTTGTTTGTATTCATCACAATCCCTTCCCTAAATGAAATTTCTTTTCATATTTACCAATGGTTTCAGGTATGCAACAACAAAAGCTTTCATTGTAGCCTTCTTGATGACCTTCTGTTCTATATTTGATGTCCCAGTATTCTGGCCAATATTGTTATGCTACTGGATTTTTCTCTTTGTCCTCACTATGAAGCGTCAGATCACACACGTGATTCGATACAAGTATGATCCATTCAGGAAGAAGGTAAATAGCTTTTCACTCTAATGGGATTTATGTGAGAGTATTTTGTGCTGTTTTTCTTTGTTATCTCATTGTTTCTATCTTTAGCTACGATATGGATAAGCTAAAGATATCTCAAGCTTTTCCTTTGAATGGAATTTATCTCAAATTTCCTGTATAATACAATAATCTTCATGGAATTTGCAGAAGTATTCTGGGAGTAAATCTGATTGAAGCAATAGTAGCTTAACGGGGACTAGTTGTCAGGACCGATGCTGGAATCTTTTCAAGGGTAGTAAATGTCCCTTCCTTTGTTCTGAGGAACTCGTGTAAATATTCGTCTTCTTGAAAATGTATCACATGCATATGTAAATGACTTGTTGCAAATGTATAGAGTTAGCATGAACTCTTTTGTTGTTTCCTTTTGTTTTTCTTCCAAGGATTCAGGTATTCTGGTAGGATTAAAAAAACTCTGTTATTTTCTCCCTTGACAGTTTAGGGCTTATGATCCTCTGTTTTTCTGTGGATTGGCCTCCAATCTTGGTTCTGTAGATCAAAAGTGCATGAGCAGGAAATAACAGTTTTGTTGTTAGAATTAACTATCCAATTGTATTGCATCTGTTGCTGTCATTATTATGTATGTGGTTATCATTATAGAAAATTTTAATTGTGATATATCTATGCATGCCTCAAGCAAGTTTTTGTGATGAAGTCTACTTAGATTCTTACAGGTTGATAAATGCGTCGCAAGGCCGACAACTACTTACCAAGGAATAATTTAATAGCTCTTCACTGTAATTATTATAGGTGTAATAACACCGTAGTTGCATGTAGTGGTAGTTAATTATTTTAAAATTAGTGGGATCAGTTTAAAATTTATGTCTTTTTAATTTTGAATTACATTAAGGGCAGTAGTGATTCCTAAATTATAGATAATTGATTAAAATAGGATATATATACATTTTTAAAAAACAAATACACGTGTATTATTTTAAAATATCTTTCCACAACCACCATATTATTATTATTATTAACAATAATAATAATAACAAGAATAAGAAGAATAAGAAGAAGAAGAAGAAGAAGAAGAAGAAGAAGAAGAAGGAGAAGGAGAAGGAGAAGGAGGAGGAGGAGGAGGAGGATAAAAAGAAGAAAGAAGAAGAAGAAGAAGAA
>NC_064290.1:29134083-29170736 GCF_019186545.1 Solanum stenotomum | reverse complement strand
GAGGAAGAGGAAGAGGAAGAGGAAACCTATTTATTGAAAAAGGAAAGCATCTTTGTACAGGATACTGGGCCCCTATCTGGGTCCTGGTAACAGTGTATTTGCTGTTGTGAACAGTGTTGCTACAGTAGCGCGGGCCCACTACCGACGTGCATAAGCTTTATAATAATAATAATAGTACATCATTTGGATCGATTTCCTAGCATATTTTTTTGATATCTTATTAAGACTATCATAAAATTTCTTTTCATTGCTAGGTTCTCCTTCATCAAAGTTGTCAGCATTTAAAGGCTGAACTCCACTACCTTTAAATTTTTTTTCTAAGAAATGTTCAAGATCTGAATAATCTTTAATCTTGAAATCTTCAATCTCAGGTGGTGACTGTAAACTGCTATGAGCAACTTTCTCTTTATTTTTAATTTAGTAGGCAATTAAGTAATAAGCTTATCAATTTTCTCATGTAAAGAGATAACATGATCACCTAAAATACTCATATAAATATTAACATAATTATTCTGCTTGATCATGACATTAACATTTTGGGCAGTCACTAAAGCAGTGTCATTTTGAAATAATTTTGAAAAAACATTAAAATTAACAATCTTATCATTCTTATTGATTTGAAAAGACTGTTGAGGAGGAAAACCTGATTTTGTAATTTCTCCATTACTTAGAGTAAAGTCCCTTTCAAGCATAGAAATATAATTTTGAACATGTTTGCACATAAACCAGGGAACAAATGCTATTAGATGATTTATCCCTGAATCAATAAGATCTTTATAAAATTCTTCTTGAAAATCATGTTGTTCGACTTTAGTAAAGTTATTAAAAATCATCCATCTTCTAAAAAGTTTTCATTTCTTTCTCTCAAAATCTTTGGCGATACGAGCCCTTGCCGGAGACCCCGGACTAAAATCAATAATTTTGTCAGTCATTAAAAACTAATTTTAGCCTGTTATTCCATCTTAAAAAATTATTTCTAATTCAGTTATATCTAAATCAGAACTAGCTCTACGGATAGGTCTAGCTAAATTATCTTTATCAATTTTTATATTGTCACATCTATATGTTTCTCTAATTTGAGAAGTAGATGCACGAGAAGGAACTTGTACAATATAATCAACATGAGAAATATAAGAAGAGTTAGATCTAGTCATTCTAGAAGACATACTACGATTCTCAATAAGCATGATAGTCGGCTCATGAAATCTGATTTTAACAGTTCCATCATTCAACTGTTCAATTTTAGAAATTTCTGTATTAATATTATTTTGAGGTTGGGTAGCGTTCTCAATAACCCATTCTTGTGGAAAATCAATTTCTTCCCACTTAATAAGTCTTCTAGTGACTACCTTAGATTTACCAAAATTAGTTTCTATTAAAATAGTTTCATTTTAAAAATCAATTACTTTACACATAGGATTTAAAGTATGCAATAATTTATAATAAATTCTATAACATATACAAACAACTTCAGTGCCAGGCATATAATCATAACCATGAAGTTTAACATTTAACATGAGCGAACTTAGAGAGTTCTCATCCTGTAAAGAAATTTGCAAATTAGGATAGACATTAAAATAAACTGGTCCATAAGCAAGACTAGTTTGAATTGTCCCTATAAGAGACTTCTTCCAATTATGATTTCTACCATCCCTTAAAGCTGCTATAAAGCTTTTTGGTAGGCCTCGTAAAGTGAGGGGCTTAAAAGCCACCTTAACTAAACCAATATGCATAAATCGATAAATATCCCTATAAGGGGCTAAATCATTATCAAATAATAAACAAAAAGTCTGATTATCACTATCAATAGTGATAGTTTCTTCTGTGGTTTTAACCACCTGTTTGAGACCTAGTTTCTCAAAAGTACCCATTTGATATATGATTCTGGGCGATATTTTCGGAATAGTCCACTTATTAAGTAGATCTAAGTGTTGAGGTATATCATATTCTTCTTTTCTACTGTTTTTAACAGTAGACCTTTTCTTTATGATATTCATAAAAGCAACTGTGTTGAACTATAACACTTATTGTTATTATAAGTCCATGACTCTGATACCAAAACGAAAATGGATCGCACAATAGTTAGAATATTAGGAACCTTTATGAACATAGCTAATCCTGGCCACAGTATATGAAAATCCCTACTATTAGGGTCCGCCCTTCACATGGGTAATCCAACGGATTCCTTCGACGACCTTTCATATACTGGCCTGGGTTATCTATGTCTGACCATAATCTAACTTGTTTAATCGGTCAACATGATAGACACAACGCCATCTTATAATAACTTAGTATGCTTATAGTTCAACACAAACAGTTTAGCCCATCATTGGGCTTATGAACATACAGAAAAACAAATAATAATAGTAAGAAATAGTACCTTTGGATGAAGTCTTCCAAACCAAATTGCAAACTTTTATTTAAAATAAGTAGAAAAATATTACAAGGGACTTGAGAGAGAATTTAAAAAGATAGAGAGAGGGGGTTCTAAAACCTTCCTCTTACTAATACAAACTTCCTCTTATATAGAGGTTTCAAACCAAAAACGAATAAAAAGAGTGGCCCACAACTTTATACATTGGCCAATAACCAAACGATAAGACCGATAGACCCCTATGGCCTTCACATGGTCTTATTTTTATTTCTAATTAGCCGACAATGCTTTCGGCTACTTTATAAAAGTAACTTTAATTATTTTGGCCTATGTGACCAAATAATGCTGAAATCGTATGCTTTTCCTTTTCCTTTTCCGCCAGCTGTGCTTGTACTAGAAGATTCTTCCAGTTGTTGTTGATATTTTTGGAGAATAGTTTCAAGATCTATTTCTTCATCATCAATATCTCGACCTTCCCCAGCAATGCATGTATCATCCTCATTTGTATGGCTTGCTGATGCCATGGAGATATTATCTTTGGTATCTATATCAAGATTTTTCATTAAATCTTTTTTTACTTCCTCCATATATAAGGCTATAGCTTCTGATTTGGAGATAAGTCCTTTCTTCATTTGAAGTTTTCTTGTGATTTTCTTGAATGGACTTACATCCTCTGTTATTTGCGGTTCTCTAGTAGCAGTATCATAATAATTACTAAGTTTAACATTTATTAAATCAATAATCTCTTGACCATGTAACTTGCCTTCATGATTTTTCTGAAGTAATTTACTCCAGAACTTAGTATAAAAAGTCCTTTGCAACCAAGGAAATCCTTCTAAAGTATTATTAACTTCGATTGACCATTTCATGATCCAAGGAATTGAAAATTCAATAAAGAAGTACACCACTGATATTCCCTCGAAGAATATATTTTCTTCCTGCAAATTTATTAATTTCGGGGATATGTCTACCCATTCCAAATATAATTTTTTGTATGATTCTGGTAAAATTTTTACTGAAGGACCATATAAAGTCCACCACTTGCAAAACCAATTGGGAATATGCCTGTCAAAAATATTAGAACATATTTTAATAAACCATGAATGCTTCCTATTAGCATTCTCATATAAAAGGACTTTATTAAATCCATCAATATAATCCCAGTAATTATATTTTACTGCAACCTTTTGCTCTGGATGGATATAATCCAATTCCTTCAATGTACCATACCCTATTCTTCAGGTGTTATAACCTTTTTTATAATCATGTTCGAAAAGTTATAAACTTTCTTTGTTTTAGCTGGGTAGAAGTGTTGAAATTCACACCCTGTGGATGAGAGTATTATCTCATAATGCATTCTGTATTTGTAGACAGTAGTAGCATAAGCTACTGTATCCAAATACCTAGCCATTATTTGCCAAGGTTCATTTCTCCATTTGAGATCATTTTCTTCTAAAAGAAGTATAACTTCTTTTTTGTCATTCATATTAAAAACTTCTATATTCTCATCATCAATTAATATTGAAGAGTATGATTGTGGATTATTATCCAATTCTTTCTTAGATTTCATAAAATCCATAAACTCCTTGTACATCAGGTGGTTTGTATCAATTCCACTAGTTTCACTTGATGAAGCAGTTGAATTACTAACATTAAATGATGTTAGTGTTCTGCTACCTTGTTGAGCAAGGATATGACCTCCTCTTCCTGGGTTAATTCTTCCTCTTCCTCTCCTGGATGGAGGGGGCCATGCTGGTCTCATCCTGAACAAGGGAATAAATTATTAGTCGAGATATTTTCTAGTAAGAAAATCAGGAAGACTATTATCTTCACCTTTCTTATATTGTATTTCAAAATCGAAAGGTGCTAAAAGAGCTTGCCATCTGGCAAATATTTGCTTAGAAACATCATGTTTACAGTCTTTATTAAACATGAATCTAGCTGCTTGGCAATCAGTTTTTATTAAAAACTTTTGATTATACAGATTGCCTTGGAATTTAAGAACACATTTAACTATAGCCAGAATTTCTTTAGCTATAGTAGCATAATTTTTCTGGGCATCATTCCATTTGCCAGAATAAAATTGGACAATATAATGACGCTTACTGTTAGGACAATATTGGGTTAAAACTCCCCCATATCCTATGTCTGAAGCATCGATTTCAACTGTTTTTGCCCAATTAGAATTTGCCAAAGTTAAACACAGAAGGTTTTTAACTTTTTCTTTTATCCTTTTGACAGCTCCATTATAATCATCTGACCAAGCCTTAGGATTAATTTTCAACCTGTCATATAATACAACAGTATCTTTTGCTAAATCTTTAATAAAAGGAGCAACATAGTTAAGACTCCCAAGAAATCTTTGTAGCTGGGTTTTATTGGTAATAATATTAGGAAATTTTAAAGCAAATTCAATACTTCTATTAATAGGACTAATATTACCTCTTTCAATGTTATGACCAAAGAATCTGACATTTGTTTTAAACAACGCCATTTTTTGTTGTGATAAAACCAAACCATTTTGCAAAATAATTTTCTTGAATAATTCAAGGGGTTTAAAATGAGTTTCCACATTCTTTGAGAATACTAAGATATCATATATATAGACTATTATAAAATTGCTATAAGGAATGAATATATCATTCATAATTTTCTGAAATTCAGATGGGGCATTTTTTAGGCCAAAAGGCATAACATTCCACTCAAACTGTCCCATTGGCACATTAAAGGCTGTCTTAAACCTATCCAACTCAGCTATCTGAATCTGCCAATAACCTGATTTTAAATCAAACTTAGAGAATATAATTGCATCATAAACTCTATCTAATAAATCCTTCTTATTAGGAATGGGATACCTGTCCATCTTAATGCTTTATTAAGAGGTTTATAATTGATTACTAGGCGAGGGGCTCCTCTTTCTTGCTCAGCATGTTTATTAACATAGAATGCCGTACAAGATCAAGGTGACTTGGATTGTCTTATAAGACCTTTCTGAAGTAGTGAACTGATTTCTTTTTTGCATAACTCTAAATATTCAGAGTTCATCTGGCAAGGCCTAGCCTTGGTTGGAATTTTATTCTCATCGAAGTCATTCTCATACGGAAGACTAACTACATGCTTTTTCCTGTTCTAAAAAGCATTAGGGTGATCTCCACAAATATCCATAGAAAATTGGTTAGATAAAATAGTAATCTTTTCCTGTAATTTAGGATTTTGTAAAATATGATCAACTTCTATAATATTGATCTCTTGTTTTATAAAACTAACATGATTATTTTTTGATACTAAAAGTTTTGCAGTTAAATCATTTATTATTCTAGTAAATGGCTTGGTTACAAACTCTAGTATAAAAGGTTTGTTATTCCAAGTTCCAATAATTTTATTATTATCCCAATGAGTGAGAGGGAAAATATCATTTATAAAAGGTACTCCCAAAATAATTTGGTTGGTGATATTTTTCACTAAAACAAAGCTTTGAGGAACACGACTTTTCCCTTTACAGATAAAAGCTTTTGGTAATTTAAATTCAATATTCATTTTGCTTCCATTAGCAGAACGAAGACTATGAGTTGTTTTATGAAAATATCTTGAAGGTATAAGACCTTCTTGGATACAATTTAAATCAGCTGCACTATCAATAAGCGCTATGAATTATTTTTTTATAATTATAATCTATTAAAAGAGTGATTTTAGTATAAAACTTTTGAGAGGTAAAAGCCTTAGGACTATATAAAAAATCTGTTTTATCATTCTTTGAATAAAGGTTTTTCATAAACTCAAGACTGTCATTTTCCCCTTCAAGAGAAGAAGATGATTCAGAAGCATTACCCAAATCCTGGAGTGTCTGAATCGCATCCAGTCTTACCTCTATAACAACATTCTTTTCTTTAAGACGTATAATGTCTTCCTTGAGATTACTAATCTCCTCTTTTAAATCACTGATTGTGGTAGGAGAACTTATCATTTTCCTCCTTTCTAGTAAGAGATTTTTAACCTCTGCCATAGTATATGATCCTTCTTTGGTTGGAACTTCTTAGGAAAATGATTCTTTTCAGAAATATGATCTCTCTTTTGAATCACTGATTTTATCAATGATTTGAGCCCTGATTTCAGGGTCTTTGATATTTTGTAAGAGCTCTATTATTTTGTCATTATCAATGACATTGAGACTCATTTCTTTAAATTGATCATAGATCTTATAAAGATCGTCTTCCTCATTATCATCCTTTTCACATGCCATTCCTTGTTGGCATGGTGAGCATTCATCTTCAGAAGTTAAATAATCTTCTTGTTGAAGAGCTTTAAGATCTTCACTTGTTGAAGATTCTTCACTACTGCTATATTCTGTTCCTGAGTCAGAATTAAGCATAATCTTATAAAGAGAATCCTTTAGATTATCTTCTATGTCAAGGCTTTTAATCTTTTCCTTGACTCGACAATCTTTAGCATAATGGCCATATCTTCCACATTTGTGGCAAGTATCGAATTTATTAAAATTCTGTCGATACTTTTTCTTTCTCTTAGAAGAGTCTCCTTTACCTTCTTTTCGATTCTCTTCTTTTTCCATTTTTCGTAATCTTTCTTGGAAGATTTCTTCTTCTTATGATGGGTATCCTCCTTGTCTTTAGACTTATTTTTAGGAATATCAAATGCGAATTGTTCGCAGAATTCTCCTAGTTGTTTCCTTTCATTTAAGCGATGTCGCTTAATTTGTTGATTCAACTTGATTTCATTACATAAGGATAAACCTTCCTGTACACAAACACTTATAAGTTTTCCATAAGTATAATCATCATAATTAATACTATGATTATCTCCTCTAATGGCCTTCCTGACCCTTTCCGCAAATAAAGTCAGTAATCCATCTATAAATTTGGATTTCCAATGAGTGCTATTACACTCTGGTAATTCCATTACTCTACAAAGGAACACATCCTTATAATACCTGAATGATGTAAGAGTTTTACACCTCAAGTTTTGGAGAAGAGTTCTAATGGTCTCACTATTATCTGACCATCTTCCTGAGAAATGTTCAATAATATTTAAAACTAGTGTATAAACTGCGTTTTGAGTAACTTGTTCTCCTTCCTGTTTTACCGCCATCAGAACCCTATCTCTTTGTTCTTGGTTGAGATAATTATCCCACCAACCTTTCAATTGGCCATTAAAACCTGCTGTTATCATATCAGCAATAGTCTTATCACTATTTTGATTGGTTTTACAGATAGTACTGTACATTAACATCCTATGAACAGTTGTATAAATCTGTCTATTGGTATAACCATCTATGTTCCATTCATAGATTTCTTTTCCATTATAACTATTAGTTATAATATGTTCATGTTCTTCAAGTAGAACATTTTGTGGAGTAGGTCTGGAATAATAGTACATCCTTTGGACCGGTTTCCAAGCATATTTTTCTGATAATAATAATAATAATAATAATAATAATAATAATAATAATAATAATAATAATAGTAATAATAATAATAATAATTATAATAATAATAATAATAATAATTATTATTATTATTATTATAATTATTATTATTATTATTATTTTCGTTTTAACTTAAATTAAAATTTTAAATTATTTTAAATTTCTGTAAACTTTTAAATTGAAATTATTAAAACTATTTATTTAAGAAAATACACTAACTAAACAATTTGTTTAATTCACTTGAATTAAATTAATATAGAACACGAGGTATAGTTTAGCACTTTTCCTTTATCCCTCAGTCTCTACTACCCTAGAAACACATGCAAGTTTAAATTCTTAAAATTTTAAAATTTAAATTTCAATAACCCAAAAGTTTAGCCTCATCTTTTTTAGAAATTTATATTTTTCAACGAATAGAAAACGGTTACAAAATTCAAACGATTTATATATTCAATATTGATAAAAAATATCTTTGATAACAAATTGTTCTCTCAACTTTTTTTTTTGTATCTCTTTTTTTTTTTTAATATATTATTTTATCCATAGTTGTGTTTAAATTTTTTAAAAAGTGCTAATCTCTATCTTTTTCGTGTTTATGTTGTCGAATTCAAAAGATAAGATTTTAATTTTTGAAAGATCCTTGAAGTAAAAAGCAACACCAAAATTACTTCAAAATAATTGCTGGAGGTTTGTTTTTATAATATTTTTTAGAATTTTATAAATTTGTTCACTATATGAATTCATATCTCTCTTTTTAAATTTTTTTTTTCCAGATTTTCAACCTTAGCACGAAATAAATGAGAAATTATTATAACAAAAATTATAAAATCCTATTACCTATCACTATCATAAACATATAAGATATTAAAATATGTTTATTATAGTATTATACTTGGATTAGAATGATAAGTTCTAGAATATATATGTACTGCTTAATATTTAACAAAACAATTCTTGAGTTCAAGTGCTAATATCTAAATTCTTTTTCGTGTTTATTTTATCGAATTCAAATTTTGGGATTTTAATGTTTGAAAGATTATTATTATTATTATTATTATTATTATATATACCATGAAAGTGCCTAGACTCTGATACCAACGATACAGGATCACTGACCTGGCGGTGGTCCGCCCAGTCATAGATCAAGCAAGTCAATATCCTTAGAGGTAGTCCAACTACATAAGAATCGAAATACACAAGAATTTTAACATAGTTTTTCAGACTGCATGGTTTAATTATTTTACCCAAGCAAAGGGCCTGTCAAGAAGCTAATACATACTTTTATTGAGCCCATGTGTTTGATAGTTCTAACCGGGCATCAAGCGCCCTACTTATCAAACTCAATTTTGGGCTAAAAATCACGGCTCATCAGACGAAGTCATAAAGACAAAGCCAATAAAAGTAGTACTAGATCTGACTGTACCTTAATCTCAGAAACAAGTCAAGAATCCATACTAAAATTCTTCTATATTTAAATAAAGCTTAGATCCATTCATGGTTTATATAAAAGAGAAGTTAGTTATCCGGCATAGATATAAATTTTTAGCCGGACATAGTCACAGCTTCCAGATCGGAGATATAAAAAGATTTAAAAATAAAAGAAGAGAATTAAATTACCTTTTAACAATGGCCAATAAGGCCAATGAGAAATATCAACAACTTTATTTACTTCCGGCGAACCTCCGGCAAACCGAGAGCTTTACAAACTAAGAGAAACAAACAACTTAAAAAAAAACTTTAATAAAGAGAGAGTGTTTTTCGACTCCCTCCTTCAAACTACAAAAGACCTTATTTATACAAGAAAAAGGGATCTATCTACAGTGATCTACAGTGACCGATCTACAGTGATTTGCAGTGACCATGGGTCCCTTATCATTGGGTCCCAAATGTACAGTAACAATTTTTCTACTGTGGTTTAACAGTGTATCTACTATTGGCCATATAATGATTTAGTCATGGGATCCTTCTTTGAGAAATAGAGTCCAATAATTCTTGGCCATATAATGATTTAGTCATGGGATCCTTCTTCATTAATTTATCCCAGAAATTATTATAATAAATTCGATATAAGCATGGAATTTGTTCTTCAGTAAAACCTACTTTTGAGGTCCATTTATGGATCCATGGAATCGAAAATTCTATGAAGAAATAAATTTGTTCAATTTGTTCTATATAACAAACATGATCTGAGTGGTATAAATTATTAAGGTCTGGTGAAATCTTAACCCAGTTTTTGTATAACTTTAAAAAGGGATCAGGTAAAATCTTTACCGTCAGTCCGTGGTATGACCACCAGTTTAAGAACCAGTTAGGAATTGGGTCAACAAATATCTTTGCACACACCTTGATAAACCAAGTACATTGTTATAATAAAGGACTTTGCTGAAAGCGTTAATATAATCTCAATAAGTGAAATTGGTAGGGATTTTATTGAGGCTGATCTGTCTTTCATTCATCGAGGATATACCCCAATCTTCAATTGATATAATCTGCTTTATGATCATTTTAGAGAAGTTATAAACGTTCTCGCTGGTGTTATAACCTGAGAAGTGGTGAAATTCAACACTACCTGTATTCGTTAAAATGGTCTCGTAATACGAGCAGGCTTTGTGTGACTCTCCTGGGAAGTATAATTCGTTAAGTAAATATCACTGGAATATCTTCTAGGGTTCTTCTTTTCTCTGTATCTCAGAGTTTTCAATAAGAAATATCATTTCTTTTTTTACTAACCTTTCATAGGATCTAATATCATCAACCTCTTCTTTCGCCACCGATGCAAAAGTATCACTTTGCTTTTGAGATAAAAATGCTCTCAGTTGGGCGTATAATGGATTATTTTCTGGAATATCATCCAGATGTATCGAAGAAGTAGCTTCTTTTGAAGAGCTTGTTAGTTTTACCAAGCTCATTCCTCCCCTTTGTATAATTGGAGAGCTGGATGAGGATTCGTATGACGATCCTGATGTTTTTGAGGAGGATAATCTTCCCCTTCCGCGAGTATAACTGCCCCTTCCTCTTGCCTTGGTTACCCAAGGAGGATCCATCCTGCAAACATAATATTTAGTTTTAATCATCTAAAAGGTCATAAACTTCAGAACAATAAAATCTTTCATATAACTCTTGTTCAATCATGTAATTAGCGACGATATCCATCACCATTTCGTCTATAATTCTCCATAAAATACATTCCTGTAAATCTCTATTAAGAGGAACTGCCTTCAAAATTGTAACCAAAGTAATATTAGTAAAGAAGTCAAGAAAACCCATTAAGAAGAAAGATATTCTCTAGATAAGAAGTTTGGGAGGGAATTATCACTTCCCTTTTTATAATGAATTTCGAAATCAAAAGGGGCTAATTGAGCCTGCCACCTAGCAAATATTAATTTGGATGCATCATGTTTAAAATCTTTATCAAACATATATTTAACTGATTGAGCATCTGTTTTTATCACAAATTTCTGATTGTAAAGATCATCCTGAAATTTTTAAACACATTTAACAATAGTTAACATTTCATGAGCTACCGTTGCATATTTTTTCTGAGCATCGCTCCATTTTCCTAAATGAAATCGAATAAGGTATTCATTTTTATCATGCGGGTTAATTTGTTTTAATATTCCACCATAACCCATATTGGACGCATCTGTCTCAACGATCTTTGGCCAAGCAAGATTAGCAAGGGTTAAACAAGGCAAAAATTTAACTATTTCTTTAACAGTCTTTACAAGATTTGTGAGACTATTAGTCCAAGACTTCTTATGATCTTTTTTTATCCTGTCGTATAACGTAGCTAAATCTTGAGACAAATTTTTGTAGAAGAGGGAAATGTAATTTAAACTTCCCAGAAACCGCTGCAATTGCGTCCTATCTGTAATTAGAATTTTGATGCGAATTCAATAGATCACTGAATATGGGTCATTTTTCCTTGACAAATCAAATGACCCAAAAATCTAACTTCTATTTGAAAAAGACTCATTTTAGGTTTAGATATGACCAAACCATTTTGAATAACTATTTTCTTAAAAAATGTCTAGGTGCTTAATATGCATTTCAAGAGTCTTTGAGTATACCAAAATATCATCAATATAAACTATGATGAAATCCAAATAAGGATTAAAAATATCATTCATAATCTTTTGAAATTCCGAGGGAGCATTTTTTAAACCAAAGGGCATTACATTCCATTCGTATTGTCCAAACGGAACATTAAATGCCGTTCTATAAGAATGGTCTTTAAATATTTGGATTTGCCAATATCCAGATTTTAAATCAAATTTTGAAAAGATATTAGCATCATATAGTCTTGATAATAAATCCCTTTTGTTTGGAATAGGATACCTAATCTATTTTAAAAATTTATTTAAAGGTTTATAATTAATTACTAACCAGGGAACACTTCGTTCTTTTTCTGCTGTGTTATTAACATAAAATGCAGTACAAGACCAGGGTGACTTGGAAGGTTTTATTAAACCATTTTGCAATAAATTATCAATTTTCTTTTTGCAGAATTCGACCAATTCGGTATTCATCTGGCAAGGATGAGATTTGGCAGGAATATTTTCCTCAGAGAAATTATCTTCATATGGAAGAGTTACAATATGCTTTTTCCGATTCCAAAAAGCACTAGGATGATCAACACAAATATCGATGGCCATTTGTTCAGAAATGAGTTTAATCTTTTCCTGTAATTTAGTAGATTTCAAAGTATCGAATATATTCATACTATATCTCAAGTTGTAAATAATCGACATGCTTTTGTTTCATTTCAATTAAAGCATTAATATCTCGAGAAATAGTTTTAGTGATAAAATTATAACTAATATCTTGATTTTTATAAGTAGCCGAAAATCCTTTAGCGTTTATATTAATAAAAGGATAGATTGCATTTATAAACAGAGTCCAAAGAATAATGGGAGGATATAACTGATTTTTTACCAAGAAAAAGAAGTGGAGAATAAAAACTTTATTCTAGCAAATACGAGTATTAGATAATATATACTTTATATCTAAAGCATGACTAGATGCAGATTTAACCATATGATTTGTTTTTTCAAAATATTTAGTAGGTACTAAACCTTCTTGAATGCAACTCACATCAGCGCCACTATCAATCATAACAATGTTAGTTATAGAAAAAGTATTATCAATTAATATAGTACATTTAATATACAATTTATGAGCTGTAACAATTTGTATCATTCCTAAAAACATATTTTGTTTCGGATCAATATTCAAAGTGTTGGCAAGAGTATTTTATTCAGCAGTAGATTCATCAACCTTATTTTTTCCTTTGCTATTAACAGACTCAATCTGAGTAAGACGGTGATCATAAATAATATGATTTTTTTAAAGAAATTTAATTTCTTCTTTCAAATGTTCAATTTCTCCTTTTAAATCATCAAAAGAGGTATCACGAATAATCATGATTTGTTTAGAAGAGAGTCTATTATGAACTTCAGACAAGGAGTAAGGAGCAGAATAATTAAACTCATATTTAACCTTTTTATTACTAGGAATACTAGTTGAAGAGCTAGTTTTACTAGCAGCCAATTGAATGATCTTTTCACGAAGAGTATTATCGGTATCTTCTTTTAGAAGTTCTATCACATTGTCTGCAGTGATAGTGAACATATTCATTTCTTCGAACTGAGATTGCAGCTTATAAAATTCATCATGTTCGCAGAGACAAATATCACTATGACATTTGCAAGCATCATTCGAATCTTGATGAACCTTAGAAGGCTCAGGTTGCTCAATCTCTGTTGCATAACTTGCTTCAGAATCATTATAATCTAATTCGGAACCAAAAGTATATAGAAAACTATAAATCTTCTCTTGAATATCATCATCAAGTTCTAGAGTCTTAAGCTTTTCCAGCATACAATTTGGAGCTATATGCCCAAATTTTTCACATTTATAACACTTAATCTTATCAAAATTTTGCCTGAACCTATTCTTGGTAAATCTATGAGATTTACGATGAGCCCTACGCTCTTCTCTTTCTTCTCTAGTCCTTCTTCTAGATCTTCTTTTCTTATGATGAGATCTATGAGATTCTGATTTAGAAGTTTCTCGGTTGGTGCTTTTTGAAGCATCCAGTAAACTGAATTAAGTACAAAAATCTCCTAATTGAGACTTTTGTCTAAGCTTATCCATCTTCAGCTGTCTTGAGAGTTTTAACTCATTGCACAAATTTATGCCTTCTTGCGTACAAGCCCCAATAAGCTTTCCATAAGTAAAATCACTATAAGGAATAATTCCTTGTGGATTTCAAAGAGTCTTTTTTATTCTTTCTGCAAATAAAGAAGGTAAGCCATCAATAAATTTGGCTTTCCAGAATTCTAAACTATTTTCGGGAAGTTCCATTACCCGACTCAAATAAATGTCTTTATACCATCTAAACTCACCTAAATGTCTACATCTAAGACCATTTAGTATAGATCTAATGGTTTCATATTGATTGGAAAATCTACGACTAAAATGTTCAAGAATAGTCAAAATAAGTGTATACACAACGTCTTCTCTATTTTGAACAAGGGCAAAACCTAAATTATCAACTCCTTCATTTACTGCCTTATCATTAATTACTGCTGCTCTTGCATCAGAGGGCATATAATTATCCCACCATCCTTTTAGTTGACCTGTAAATTCTGCAATAATCTTCTTGCAAATGGTCTTGTCAGTGTTACTCACACTTTTGCAGATAGTAGTATACATAAGCATCCTATGAACCATAATAGTCAACTGCCTATCAGTTAGCCCATCGAGATTCCATTCTTAAATCTCACTTCCACTATAAGAAGTGTTAGTTTGATTCCAATCTCTATCCTCTATTAAAACATCTTGAGGAGTAGGCCTGGGATAGTAATATGTTTGCATGCTAGGTTTCCTAGCATAAGCAGTATTACCACTATTCTTCTTTGGATACCTATGAAGTTTATTAACTTCCATTTCCATTTGAGTTTTGAAATCAAAAGTGGCTTTCATCTCATCTGCAAAATCTTCAGCAAGACTTATCGGTTTCGCACTTGCACCAAATTGAGAAAAAAATTTATCAAGAAGATTTTCAAGGTCGTGCAAAGGTCTAAGAATAAAATCCTGAATCTCAGGAGGCCTTTGAATATGAACATCAGGTTGTTTTGACGAAGAAGTCTGATCCGAAACTTGTTTCACAGATTTTAGCTTATTATCAATTTGAACAATCAGATTAGACAGGCTATCTAATTTTTTGTCTAGAAAACAAATATGTTCACCAATAACTTTAACATATAGACCCAAATAATTATTTTGAGAAATAAGATGATTAATTCCATTTATACTTACTGCGGCGACTTCATTATCAATAAATTTATGAAAAGCAGTAAAAGTAATACCAATATTATTTGATAAAATAAACGGAGCTTGAGGAGGATAAATGAATTGAATAATATTACCTGATTCATCTTTGTAAGTTCGTTCAAGAACATTGATGAATAAAGGCAAATAAGTGGTTATAAACCAAGGCACAAAGAACATAATATGATTATGTAATATACAAGTTTCATAAAACTCTTGAGAAATGTTATTTAAATCTTCTTTACTATTAGTGTCAAAATATCAAGTTTTAAACCGATTCCATTTTTCATTTAAAAATTCGTTTTGAATATATTTTCTTACCAGTGAACCTGGACTAAAATCAATTTGATGTTCACTCATCATTAAGTATCATTAAGATTAAAATCCATCACGGATACAGAAGGAATATCCTTATTAGAAACATCAAATGATTTATCATTCGTTTGAACAATGTTTAATCGAGGATCAATTTTAATTTTTTGTTTTTCTGCAGATACAATTGTTGATAAAGTATGTAATGAAGCAGCGTGATTTCTGACTGGACCATAACAAGGTTCTATCGGAGAAATATGTTGAATAGCCAGTCTTCTATTAGAAGCAAAAGAATGTCTACTATAAGGAACACTTTTTTCATCAAACTGAATACAAATTTTTCCTTCGGAATTTTGACTAATATGAGAATATTCAGAATTGGTGACAGCATCTGTCAGTTGTTCAGGGGTATAACAGAATCTAGAGTCCAAGTTGTAGGAAACTTAATTTCTTCCCATTTTATAGGTCTTTTAGTAGTGACCTTAGATTTGGCAAAATTAGTTTCTACCAAAATAGTTTGATCAGATGTATTACATAACTTACATCTAGGATTCAAAGTAGCAAGTAATTTAAAATAGATTCTATAAGACAAGCAGATTAATTCAGAACCGGCTGCATAGTTATAACCATGCGTTTTAACATTCAAAGTTAAAGCATCTAAAATATTAGAATCGATCAGAGATAACTGCAAATTAGGTTGAGCATTAAAATAGACTGGACCATAGGCCACTGTAGATTCTATCGAACCCATCAAAGATTGTCGAAAATTTAAATTTCTCGCAACTCTTAAAGCCGCTAAAAAGTCTCAGGTAACCCTTTAAGAGTTAAAGGTTTAAAAGCAATTTGAACCGTGCCAATATGCAAAAACTTATATTGAGATCTATATCAATTAATATCTCGCTTATTTAATAAACGAATAGTTTGTTCAGACGAGTTTAACGCCAAAGATTGCTCTGTTGTTTTAATCAACTGTTTATTTGAGATTTTATCAAATCAACCATAATCATAAATAGTTTTTATATTCACTTTCGGAATAGTCTATTTGTTTAACAAATCAAGGTTTTGAGGTATATCTACCTCTTCTAACCGAGTACTTTTAATATATTCTTCATCCATAAAAGAGAGAATATATCTATGCCGAAATTCTTCACATCAATTATATATATACCATGAAAGTTCCTAGGATCTGATACCAACGATACAGGACCACCGCCTTATTATTATTATTAAAGTTATTAGTATTATTATTGTTGTTGTTGATGTTGTTGTTATTATTATTATTATTATTATTTTTTTTTTTATTATTATTATCAGACTTATCAAACTCAAATTCGGGCTAAAAAGCACGGCTCATCAGACGGAGTCATAAAGACAAAGCTAGTAAAAGTAGTACTAGATCTGACTATACCTCAATCTCAGAACCAAGTCGCAAATTTAACCATATGATTTGTTTTTTCAAAATATTTAGAAGGTACTAAACCTTCTTGAATTTAACTCACATCAGCGCCACTATCAATCATAACAATGTTAGTTATAGAAAAAGTATTATCAATTAATATAGTACATTTAATATACAATTTATGAGCTGTAACAATTTGCATCATTCCTAAAAACATATTTTGTTTTGGATCAATATTCAAAGTGTTGGCAAGAGTATTTTATTCAGCAGTAGATTCATCAACCTTATTTTTTCCTTTGCTATTAACAGACTCAATCTGAGTAAGACGGTGATCATAAATAATATGATTTTTTTTAAGAAATTTAATTTCTTCTTTCAAATGTTCAATTTCTCTTTTTAAATCATCAAAAGAGGTATCACGAATAATCAAGATTTGTTTAGAAGAGAGTCTATTATGAACTTCAGACAAGGAGTAAGGAGCAGAATAATTAAACTCATATTTAACCTTTTTATTACTAGGAATACTAGTTGAAGAGCTAGTTTTACTAGCAGCCAATTGAATGATCTTTTCACGAAGAGTATTATCGGTATCTTCTTTTAGAAGTTCTATCACATTGTCTGCAGTGATAGTGAACATATTCATTTCTTCGAACTGAGATTGCAGCTTATAAAATTCATCATGTTCGCAGTGACAAATATCACTATGACATTTGCAAGCATCATTCGAATCTTGATGAACCTTAGAAGGCTCAGGTTGCTCAATCTCTGTTGCATAACTTGCTTCAGAATCATTATAATCTGATTCGGAACCAGAAGTATATAGAAAACTATAAATCTTCTCTTGATTATCATCATCAAGTTCTAGAGTCTTAAGCTTTTCCAGCATACAATTTGGAGCTATATGCCCAAATTGTCCACATTTAAAACACTTAATCTTATCAAGATTTCGCCTGGACCTATTCTTGGTAAATCAATGAGATTTACGATGAGCGCTACGCTCATCACTTTCTTCTCTAGTCCTTCTTCTAGATCTTCTTTTCTTATGATGAGATCTATGAGATTCTGATTTAGAAGTTTCTCGATTGGTGCTTTTGGAAGCATCCGATAAATCGAATTGAGTACAAAAATCTCCTAATTGAGACTTTTGTCTAAGCTTATCCATCTTAAGCTGTCTTGAGAGTTTTAACTCATTGCACAAATTTATGTCTTCTTGCGTACAAGCCCCAATAAGCTTTCCATAAGTAAAATCACTATAGAGAATAATTCCTTGTGGATTTCAAAGAGTCTTTTTTACTCTTTCTGCAAATAGAGAAGGTAAGCCATCAATAAATTTGGCTTTCCAGAATCCTAAACCATTTTCGGAAAGTTCCATTACCCGACTCAAATAAGTGTATTTATACCATCTAAACTCACCTAAATGTCTACATCTAAGACCATTTAGTAGAGATCTAATGGTTTCTTATTGATTGGTAAATCTACCACTAAAATGTTCAAGAATAGTCAAAATAAGTGTATACACAGCGTCTTCTCTATTTTGAACAAGGGCAAAACCTAAATTATCAACTCCTTCATTGACTGCCTTAGCATTAATTACTGTTGCTCTCGCATCAGAGGGCATATAATTATCCCACCATCCTCTTAGTTGACCGGTAAATCCTGCAATAATCTTCTTGCAAATGGTATTGTCAGTGTTACTAACACTTTTGAAGATAGTAGCATACATAAGTATTCTATGAACCATAATAGTCAACTGCCTATCAGTTAGCCCATCAAGATTCCATTCATAAATCTCACTTCCACTATAAGAAGTGTTAGTTTAATTCCAATCTCTTTCCTCTATTAAAACATCTTGAGGAGTAGGCCTGGGATAGTAATATGTTTGCATGCTAGGTTTCCTAGCATAAGCATTATTATCACTATTCTTCTTTGGATACCCATGAAGTTTATTAACTTCCATTTCTTTTTGAGTTTTGAAATCAAAAGTGGCTTCCATCTCATCTGCAAAATCTTCAGCGATACTTATCGGTTTCGCACTTGCACCAAATAGAGAAAAAAATTTATCAAGAAGATTTTGAAGGTCGTGCAAAGGTCTACGATTAAAATCCTGAATCTCAGGAGGCCTTTGAATATGAACATCAGGCTGTTTTGACGAAGAAGCTTGATCCAAAACATGTTTCACAGATTTTAGCTTATTATCAATTTGAACAATCAGATTAGACAGGCTATCTAATTTTTTGTCAAGAGAACAAATATGTTCACCAATAACTTTAACATATAGACCCAAATAATTATTTTGAGAAATATGACGATTAATTTCATTTATACTTACTGCGGCGACTTCATTATCAATAATTTATGAAAAGCAGTAAAAGTAATACCAATATTAATTGATAAAATAAACGGAGCTTGAGGAGGGTAAATGGATTGAATAATATTACCTGATTCATCTTTGTAAGATCGTTCAAGAATGTTGATGAATAAAGGCGATAAGTGGTTATAAACCAAGGCACAAAGAACATAATATGATTATGTAATATACAAGTTTCATAAAACTCTTGAGAAATATTATTTAAATATTCGTTACTATTAGTGTCAAAAAATCAAGTTTTAAACCGGTTCCATTTTTCATTTAAAAATTCGTTTTGAATATATTTTCTTACCAGTGAACCTGAACTAAAATCAATTTGATGTTCACTCATCATTAAATATCATTAAGATTAAAATCCATCACGGATACAGAAGGAATATCCTTATCAGAAACATCAAATGATTTATCATTCGTTTGAACAATGTTTAATCGATGATCAATTTTAATTTTTTGTTTTTCTGTAGATATAATTGTTGATAACGTATGCAATGAAGCAGCGCGATTTCTGGCTGGACCATAACAAGGTTCTATCGGAGAAATATGTTGAATAGCCAGTCTTCTATCAGAAACAAAAGAATGTCTACTATAAGGAACACTTTTTTCATCAAACTGAATACAAATTTTTCCATCAGAATTTTGACTAATATGAGAATATTCAGAATTAGTGACAGCATATGTCAGTTGTTCAGGGGGTATAACAGAATCTAGAGTCCAAGTTGTAGGAAAATTAATTTCTTCCCATTTTATAGGTCTTCTAGTAGTGACCTTAGATTTGACAAAATTAGTTTCTACCAAAATAGTTTGATCAGATATATCATTTGACTTACATCTAGGATTCAAAGTGTCAAGTAATTTAAAATAGATACTATAAGACAAGCAGATTAATTCAGAACCAGCTGCATAGTTATAACCATGCATTTTAACATTCAAAGTTAAAGCATCTAAAATATTAGAATCAATCAGAGATAACTGCAAATTAGGTTGAGCATTAAAATAGACTGGACCATATGCCATTGTAGATTCTATTGAACCCATCAAAGATTGTCGAAAATTTAAATTTCTCGCATCTCGTAATACCGCTAAAACAGTCTCAGGTAACCCTTTAAGAGTTAAAGGTTTAAAAGCAATTTGAACCGTGCCAATATGCAAAAACTTATATTGAGATCTATATAAATTAATATCTCGCTTATTTAATAAACGAATAGTTTGTTTAGACGAGTTTAACGCCAAAGATTGCTCTATTGTTTTAATCAACTCTTTATTTGAGATTTTATCAAGCCAACCATAATCATAAATAGTTTTTATATTCACTTTCGGAATAGTCTATTTGTTTAACAAATCAAGGTTTTGAGGTATATCTACCTCTTCTAACCGAGTACTTTTAATATCTTCTTCATCCATAAAAGAGAGAATATATCTATGCCGAAATTCTTTACATCAATTATATATATACCATGAAAGTTCATGAGCTCTGATACCAACGATACATGGTCACTGACCTGGCGGTGGTCCGCCCAGTCATAGATCAAGCAAGTCAATATCCTTAGAGGTAGTCCAACTACATAAGAATCAAAATACACAAGAATTTTAACATAGTTTCTCAGACTGCATGATTTAATTATTTTACCCAAGCAAATGGCCTGTCAAGAAGCTAATACATACTTTTATTGAGCCCATGTGTCTGATAGTTCTAACCGAGCATCAAGCGCCCTACTTATCAAACTCAAGATATTACTATTATTATTATTATTATTATTATTATTATTATTATTTTTACTATTATTACTATTATTATTATTATTACTATTACTAGTATACGTGCCCGCGCGTTGCACAGATTATTTAAAATGCTTTGTTGTTATTATTATTATTATTATTATTTTTATTATTATTATTATTATTTCTATTATTACTATTATTATTATTATTATTATTATTATTACTATTATTACTGTTATTATTATTATTATTACTATTACTATTATTATTACTATTATTACTATTACTATTACTAGTATACGTGCCCGCGCGTTGCACAGATTATTTAAAATGTAATTGTAGACAATAAAATTTGCATTGAGAAAACAATAATCAAGAATGGAAAATTATGCAACAATCATTTTATTATTTCAAAGTGCGAGTGTTACAATCTCTATGATTTCTCTGAATTCGCCTTTTCAAATATAATTCAAGGGCTTTTGAGCTTGATCTTGAACTTGGAATTTATCTTGATCTTGAACTTGGACTTGATCTTGAACTTTATCTTGATCTTGACTTCTAGTTGAATTCAAGTGCTTCGAGCTTGATCTTGAATCTGGTGGTCTTGATCTTGATCGTTCTTGATCTTGATTGTTCTTGAAACTTGAACGTTCTTGAAACTTGAACGCTTGAATTCTTGAACTCTTGAACTTGTAGAGAAATCTGCGGCTTTTGATCCACGAGCTTTCTCTAGCTTCTTGTTAAAATTCTTGGTTCTCTTTTCTGAATTATGAGGACCTCTATTAGGGAAAATTAATTACGTGTACACTTTTTAAAAAATATTTACGACATGACATGACATATGGGCTTTATGGAGCGGGCTTTAATTAAATTCATATTTAATGAATTTAAATAGTTAATTCAATTATATTAATTTATAATATTTATTTGGACTAATATATTAATGAATTTACCAGGCATACATAAGTGTATAATTTAATATACCACTTTAATATATTAAATTGATATAATTAAGTGGGAAGAGATACAATCTCACGTGGCATTGAATAAGGATAATATGACCTCTTAATTCCTTTCCTTTTCTTGACTTTAAGAATAACGGCCCCAGTTAGAAAATAAAAAAAAATAAAGAATTGGAATTGAACTAGAAATTGTTATCCTACTCAATTTCATATTCATATATATTTTTATTTTTTTTATTGCCTTAGCCAAACATGAATTGTAATTGAATTAGGAATTTTAATCCTACTCAATTTTAAATTCATATATCTTTTCTATTGTCCTAGCCAAAAAGAAATTGTAATTGGACTAGAAGAAGAATTTTATTCCCATCACATGACATCTATAAATAGACACATTGGGTGTGTTTGGTATGAAGGAAAACATTTTCTGGAAAACATTTTCCAATTTTCTCATGTTTGGTTGGGTTAAATGTTTTGGAAAATGTTTTCCAAATCAACTCATTTTCCTCAAATTTAAGGAAAATGACTTCCCTTCAAAACTTAAGGAAAACATTTTCCAAAACTCTCTTTCAACTTCAAATTACAATTACTTTTTTGTTGAAAAATTCAATTTATTTTGTCTCTACCCTCAAACCAGCCCCCCAACCACAACCCCCCCCCCCCCCAAAAAAAAAATAAAATAAAATTTTAAAGCTTGTTTTTAAATTTAATTTTTTTACCCCACCCTCACCCATACCACCACCTCCTCCCAAAAAAATATTAAAAATTATTTTTAAAAGATATTTCTAATTTCAATTTTTTATTTTTTTACCCCCCACCCTCTACCCACGCTCCCTCCATCTGCTCCCTTATCAACCCCCCTATCAGCCCCCCAACACCCTTCAAAAAGAAAAAAATTTAAGTTTGTTTTTAAAAAATATTTTCAATTTCAAAAATTATTTTCTACTCTAGTAAAAATAAAATATATTTTTCAAAATTATTTTTCATTCATAAATCAAACACTAAAAATCTTTTCCGGAAAAAATTTTCTACTCACCAACCAAATATGAGAAAATAAGTCAAAAATCAATTTGTTTTCCAGAAAAATATTTTTCATGGAAGACATTTTCCTTAATACCAATTCCTTCATACCAAACACACCCATTGTCTCTACAATTTTGGCTTCAATTAATATTGTGAGCTATGACGAAAGGAGCATAATGCAAGGTAATTTCCTTCCCTTTTTTCTGATTTCCGTCACTTTTTTACCGCTCGACATGTCTGTCGTAGAAAATTTATATATCATTGTAGAAAAATCAAAATCATGAACGATTTGATTCTCCAGAGATTAGACTTCTTGATCTCTAACATATCCGAAATTCAGAATTTAATACCTTCAAAATCGTTCTAGATGATTTTTTGAAGTTAGCTCTAGATTCTGCCATGCTGAAAATTTCAGATTTGTATGGCTTTACTACAACTATCGTGTCTTCATGTAGGAACGACGAAATCACAAGCCACTTGATTATTTAGAATCTAGACACAAATGTCTACAATATATTCCAAATTCAAGATTTAATAACTTCAGAATCTTTCTAGGTGATTTTTTGAATTTAATTTTAAATTCTGTCATGTTGAAAATTTCAGATTTGTATGGCTTTACTAAAACTCTCGTGTCTTTATGTAGGAACGACGAAATAACAAGCCGCTTGATTATTTCGAATTTAGATACAAAGTTCTACAACATATCTGAAATTCAAGATTTAATACCTTCAGAATCTTTCTAGGTGATTTTTCGAAGTTAACTTTAAATTCTGTCATGCAACTGATATTCTTGAGGCAAAAGAGGATAGATACACATCCCCGCCCTAAGAAAGGTAATTTATGGTATTCTTAAGATGAAAGAGGATAGATACACATCTCCGCCCTAAGAAAGGTAATTTATGGAATTCTTAATGCGAAATAAGATAGATACACATCCCCGCCCTAATAAAGGTAACTTTATGGTATTCTTAAAGCGAAAGAAAATAGATACACATCCCTGCCCTAAGAAAGGTAATTTATGGTATTTCTAAGGTGAAAAAAGGATAGATACACATCTCCGCCCTAAGAAAGGTAACTTTATGATATTCTTAATATGAAAGAGGATAGATACACATCCCCGCCCTAAAAAAGGTAATTTATGGCATTCTTAAGGCGAAATAGGATAGATACACATTCCCGCCCTAAGAAAGGTAATTTATGGTATTCTTAAGGCGAAAAAGGATAGATACACATCACCCCCCTAAGAAAGGTAACTTTATGGTATTCTTAAGGCGAAAGAGGATAGATACACATCCCTGCCCTAAGAAATGTAATTTATGGTGTTCCTAAGGCAAAAAGAGGATAGATACACATTTCCCCCTAAGAAAGATAACTTTATGGTATTCTTAAGGCGAAAGAGGATAGATACACATCTACGCCCTAAGTAAGGTAATTTATGGTATTCCTAAGGCGAAAGAGGATAGATACACATCTCCGCCCTAAGTAAGGTAATTTATGGTATTCCTAAGGTGAAAAGAGGATAGATACACATCCCCGCCCTAAGAAAGGTAACTTTATGATATTCTTAAGGCGAAAGAGGATAGATTCACATCCCCGCCCTAAGAAAGGTAATTTATGGTATTTTTGAGGCGACCACCACCCTAAGAAAGGTAATTTATGGTATTCTTAAGGCAAAAGAGGATAGATACACATCCCCGCCCTAAGAAAGGTAACCTTATGGTATTTTTAAGGCGAAAGAAGATAGATACACATCCCTGCCCTAAGAAAGGTAATTTATGGTATTCTTAAGGCGAAAGAGGATAGATACACATCCCCGCCCTAAGAAAGGTTTTTTTTTAATTTTGAAGACTTCAACTTGCAGACTTGAAGAATTTGAAGACTTCATCTTACAAACTCGATTGATTTGAAGACCTCAACTTCTAGACTTGGAGATTTTTTTTTTAATTTCAAAGACTTCAACTTGCAGACTTGAAGAATTTGAAGACTTCAGTTCGTATATGTAGCGACCCTAAAAATAGATAGGTGAAACTAGAGCCTAACGTATGGATTTTTAAAGTTTAAGCATAAATTTGAAATAGTCACTTTTGAAAAAAAAAACAGTTCAGAATCTGGAAATTGGCTAAGTTCAAAATCTGGAAATTCTGCCAAGTGTGGAAATCAGTGAGTTTTTGGACAACTTTGAGAAGTCATAACTCCTAGCTCAGGATGATCCAGGAGTAGTTCCAGTTATGTTTGGAAAGCCCTTGGAACGATCTTTCCAACGCCACCGAGTTTGCTCGATTCCGAGTTCGTATGAGCGAGTTATGCCCTTTGAAAGTTGGGCAGTTGGCAAGGAGTCCGTCCGAAAATTTAAGGGCATTTTGGTCTTTTCACAAATATTTTCTTTTGAGGTTATATTATTGTGTTAGGCTGATTGTGGATCATTTTGTTCCATTTTAAAAGAGTTAGGGTTAGAGTTCTTGAGAGAAGAAAAGAAGAGAAGAAGAAGAAGTTGGAGCTAGAGTTGAAGATTTTGAGTTCTTTCTTCTTCAATTTTTTCGTGGGTTTCAACTTAGAGGTATGGTGACCCTTGATCCTTGGTGAATCTTTCTTTCAAGGAGTCCAATCAAAAGTGTTTCAAAGAACAAAATCTCAAATTCTAATCTAAGCATGGGTTCATTGGCAAAACGTTTTCTAAGCCATTATATTGATGAATTAATGTTTGATTAATGTTTTTAAGATTATTTCATATGGAATTCCTTGAAGAACCCATGTTTTCCCTAAATTCCTAAATTTGCTTATGAAGTGGGTCTTTTGCTTATGATTCAAAGTTTATGAAATTGTGTTTGGATTGGATCGTATTAGTGACTCTTATGATTTTCTACATCTATCTATGATGAATTGATGATGTATGGATGAATTGAAAGTTGTGGCCTTATGGGCAAGTTATGATGAATTCTCTTGTGGTAAGTAAAATGGTTGGGACTTGAGTGTTGTTGATTATGGCTTTGGAGGATGGTAAGTTGGCTTAATCTCTTATTATGGATAAAATTGTTCTTGCTTAGTTTGATCCACTTATGGTGGAGGTGTTTAATTATGGAATGTATTATGAACATGGACTTGAAGGCATTATCTATTGAATTAAAGTGTTATCAAGTTATGAAATGTTATTGTACTATGTGAAGGTATTCTTATGGTTATAAGGTGATCTTGTACAAAGTGTTATTGTATTGTATATTATATATATAAATGAGGCTATATGTAAAGTCCTATATGAAGCTATATGTAAAGTTTTATGTGAAGCTTTATGTGTGAAGGTATGATGTGAATGAGTTTATGTGATCTTGTGATGATCCTATGTAAAGTGGATAGCATTGTGATTTAAAGTATGATTTTTCTCATGATGTATATATGAAATGATGTTGGATTATGAAGTATCCTTAGATGATAATGTTGTGACTTGGTTGGTAGACTAAAGTGTCCCTCCTTGTTACTTAAAGTCTTGAATGCATGAATGTGTGAAGTGGGCTAGAACTAAGAAATGGTGCCCTTTCTATAAATGCTAAAAGAGGAATTCTAGGCCAAGACTTGAATCGGCAAAACTAAGAAATGGTGCCCTTTCATAAGTCTAGCTTTCCTAAGTAAATGTATAACCTTGAAGGATGGGCCTTAGGGCGAAGTTCCCTTCTTGAGTGAGATGATAGACTTAGAGATGGATGGAGCCGGAACGGCATGAAAATCCTTATCTAAGAAAGTCAAATGAGCTATCCTTATGAACCTTGATTGGCCATGACTTAGAGATGGGGCCTTTCTTGGGAAGAGGTACTATGAGTTGGTTGAACTAGAAAAGGAACCCTCTCTAAGTACATATGTGATTGAATACTCTATGGGAAACAAGGCTAGCACCGAGTGGATGTGGTTAGGAAGGTGGCCTAGTTGAGTATGAGATTAGGCACAATGAACTTCCTTGGACATCCCCTAAACCATGTGCCTACATGGGTTGCTTACTAGTTCTACCTTTGGCAAGTAGAACAACCTCTACGGAGTAGGATAGACTCCGGATTCCATGCCTAGCTAGTATGGTCTATGTCGGTTATGCCTATTCCCATCATGTGGGATATGCACTCTAGTTATTGGATAGGTTCTACAACGTGTAGGTAGTAGTATGGGATGCTATCTACACATGGCACGAGTAGGCTTTGAAAATACTAAAGTGAATTCCCTAAGTCTAACGACTATTATGTGAAAGTCCCCTTATGTGCTTGAATGTCTCCTAAATGGTTTCTTAAAGAATGTTGGTCTATTGATGTTATGTTATAAAGGAAATGTCCTTATCTAAGGTAATCTTGAGGAACACTTTAAGTGTGCTTGAAGAGGTTGTATGGGCGGTCACTTCTTGTCTCACTCAAGTGTGTCTTAAGGTTATATTAGGTAGAGGTCCTACGGTAATGAAATGGTGTGTGTTCTTTTAAAGTTAAGCATGGGTTGTATATGAATATATGTTGAGTATGTATATTGTTGGCTATGGTTTTATATGTGAACATTGACTTGTATTATGTCTCTTATACTTGTGAAGTGAAGGTTTTATCAAATTAATATGAAAGCATTTATTCCTTGTAAATGTCCTTTTTGGCATGTTTTTGCATGGTCATCATACTTAGTACTTAATTGTGCTAATTCCATATTTCTCTATTTTCTACAAGTGTAGGTTCCGGCAAGTGAGCGGGTTTTGTAGTAACTTGGGATTTGAAGTTCTTCCTAGATTTTGTGATATGTCCTCATATGTCGAGGGCAAGACTTTTCTATTCTAGTTTTATGATAAGATTCTTGTAATAGACTTAATAGACTTCTTTTGATTGTAAAGGGCCGTGTCCCTAGTATGTTTTCACGTTTATGTCTAAGATGGCTAAGAGACTTAGTGTTCCGCTTGTGTACTTTTGAATAATGTTTTTAAAAGTGACCTTTGAGTCTTATGGGATTTTATTTAAAGAGTTTTTAATTCCGCACTATTTTACAGATCTAATGTGATGAATGCTAAGGGCTTGTATGAGACCTCCGAGAGGTCGAATATGCATGTTACGACTTGGGGGTGCTCTCGGGTCGTGACAGTATACTTGGCTGAATTTAAAGAAACTTCAAGCATGCTGTTAAAGTGACTCATATTTTATAAGGGTTTGCCCCCATCTATTGACCAATCAATACTTTGTACAAGTCTAAAGTTTGATGAGACAAAAGATAAAACAAAATACTTGTTGCTTTAACTGTAATGTGATAGATCAAATGGGAACATGTGGTTTTTTTGACACTCATGCAACTGAACTGAGGGTATATTCTAAGCGCCTACGTACCTCAGTGAAGAGGATCAAGTTACAACGTAGTTCTGGGGGATTGAGTGATTTTTGTTGTTGTGTTGTGCACAGTTTATACTCTTGCGGGTTAAGAGTGAAATACAGTTTAGGCTCGTACCTTAAGGAGCATCATCTTACTTTAAGGGCTGTACCTCTTTAGGAATTTTGCATTAATAGGACTGATCCTTACAACATCTGCATCAACAAGCTTGTAAGCACCATGTGAATATGCTTCTTATACGACATATGGTCCATCCCACTTTGAGGTAAATTTACCCCAGACTTGTGCGAAGTAATAATGGGTCTTCTTACCGCGAGAACTTGGTCTCTAACTTGGAAGAACCTCAAGCGAACCTTCTTATTGAAAGCACGGGGATAGACGAGCTTGATAGCATTAAAGGTTTTGTTGGGCTTCTAGCCTCTTTTCATCAAGTGCTTCAAACTCAGCAAAACACAATCTATCATTTTATTCTTCGGCGAGCCCTTCTTGAATAGCAAGTTTTAAGGAAGGTATTTTCCGCTCAAGTGGCAAGACTGCTTCAACACCAAAAACAAGTGAATATGGTGTTGCTTAAGTTGGAGTGTGGTACGTCGTCCTATATGCCCACAAGGCTTCTTTCATTCTTTCATGCCAATCCCATTTCGACTTGGAGATGACTTTTTTGAGAAGGTTGCATAGAGTCTTATTGAATGCTTCAGCAAGATCATTGGCGGCAACATGATACATAGAGGATTTATGCTGCTTGAAGCCAAAGAGATCACAAATCTTGTTCATTAACTTGTTATCAAATGACTTGCCATTGTCCATTATTATGTAGCGAGAGATGCCAAAGCAATAGATGATATTCACTCAGATAAAATTTGCAACATTCTCTTTCTTCACTTCTTTAAGAGCGGCAACTTCAGCCCATTTTGAGAAGTAATCCGTTGCAGCCAAGATGTACAAGTGTCCACCAGAAGATTTTGGTAGTGGTCCCACAACATCCAATCCCCAAACGTCAAATGGCCAAGATGCAATAGTTGGATGTAATACTTCAGGCGGCTAATGTATGAAATTTTCATGAAATTGGCAATCATTGCACCTTCGAGCATAATCTAAGCAATCCTTCACCTGGTGAATAATACCCCCATCATCTTTATGAGAAAGTGGAGCTTTGGTCCAGATTGATGTGATCCACATACTCCTGAGTGTGCTTATTGCAGAAATTTAATTACCTCATCCTCTCCCAAACATTGTAATAGTACACCCTCAAATGATCTCATATATAATGTGTCCTTGTAGTGAAGGAAGCGAGGTGCACGATGACGAATGTCAGTCCTTCTTCTTGTATTTTCTGGAAGTATCCCATAACACATATAGTCAATAATGGGCTGTCTCCAATCTTCCTTCGCGGCTTCAGAAAATGCGACGAGATGATCAACCTCATTTCTATATATTCTTCCTCATTTGGCGATGGTACTATCCATTTTTGACAAATAGTCACTTGCGTCTGATCAGGAAGGGTTAGCGTTGAAGCTAGAACATCCAATACATCAACTTTCTTATTCTCCGTTCTACGCACATGTTAAAGGGGTACATTTCCAAGCCATCCTCTCAACTTTTGAGCATAATCATGATAAGGGCGCAATTCAGGCTTCTTCACTTCATTACTTCCCAAGAGTTGATTGATCACTAACTGAGAGCCACCAAAAACTTGTAAGTGTAATAGCTTCATGTCGACGGTCATTTCAAGTCCAAATATCAACGTTTGGTATTCAACGACATTATTGGAGCAACAATGCTTCAAAGTAAAGGAGAATGGTAGAATCTCTTCTTGTGAAGTGATGAACATTACGCCATCGCCAACTCCACCACGATGTGCAGCCCTATCAAAGTACATTTTCCAAGGAGGTTGAATTTAAATTAACACCGCATCTTTATCAAGAAGCTCATCAGTTAACTCCCAATCATCCGGTATCAGATGATTTGCCAAGAAATTCGCTAATGCTTATCCTTTCACAGCTTTTTGAGGGATGTACACGATGTCAAACTGTTGGAATTGGAGGTACCATCTTGCTAGTCGGTCACTAAGGACAGGTTTTAACATAACAAACTAGATGGGATTTGCTCTAGAAATAAGACGAACAACATGGGCTTGAAAATAATGCTTCATCTTTTGAATTGAGAAGACTAGCGCCAAGCACAATTTTTCAATTGGCGAATAGTTCAGCTCATTCGGTGTCATTGTTCTACTCAAATAGTAAACAGAGTTTTCTTTGCCTTCACTATTCTCTTGAGCTAACATGGCTCCTACAGACATTTCTTGTGCCGCAATGTAGAGTATCAATGGCTTTCCAGGTATAGGGGCTGCCAAAACTAGAGGTTTTGCTAGATACCATTTGATACTTTTAAAGGCATCGCTACATGTTTCATCCCAATTAAAAGGAGCGCCTTTCTTCATGAGATGACCGAATGGTTGACTTCTTCCTGCTAGATTTGAGATGAACCTCCTCAAGTAGGCTAGCTTTCCTTGGAGACTTTTTAACTCATGAATATTTCGAGGCTCGGAGATCTTTGATACTGTATTAATTTTGGCTTGATCAATTTCAATTCCTCGACGATGAAGCCAAGGAAATTTCTAGAAGTAATTCCGAAGGCACACTTCAATGGATTCATCCTTAGTTGATATCTTCGGAGTAGCTCAAACACCATTCTTAAGTCTTTCAGATGATCACTCATCTTTCTCGACTTTACCGCCAAGTCATCAACATAACATTCAACATTTTTATGGAGCAAGTCATCAAATATATTTTGCATAGCCATTTGATATGTAGCACCAACATTCTTCAAACTGAAAGGCATCTGTAGCAATAAATACTTTAGGCATGCGAAATACGGTGAGTTCTTCATCCTTTGGTGCCATGCAGATTTAATTGTAGCCAGAAGAACCGTCCATGTATGACATCGCCTCATAACTAGTGGTGGCATCAATCATCAGTTCAGGAATGGGAAGAGGAAACTCATCTTTAGGACATGCATTATTGAGATCCCTGAAGTCAATACAAACTTGAATTTTGCCATTCTTATTCCTTACAGGAACAATACTTGAAATCCATGTAGGATATTTAACTTCGCAAATGAATCCTGCCTCGATGAGTTTGTTGACTTCAGTCTCTATCAATGGAACCAAGTCTGATCTAAAACGTCTTCGGGCTTGCTTAACAAGACGTGCACCATTTTTGATTGCCAACTGATGGACTACTACTTTAGGATTCAAGCCAGGCATTTCTTTATAACTCCAAGCGAAGACACCCTTATATTCTTTGAGTATATTCACATAAGCAATTTCTTCAGCAACTTCTAGAAAGACACTCAAGTAAGTTGGCCTTGGGTCTTCATCAGTGTCAACGTTAACTTCCTTTAAGGGATCTATTATGGTCTTCACTCCTTCTTCAAGTTTTGGTAGAGCATCTCCAGCATCTTCCTCTTCTAGAGGGTCAGTGTCATTGGCAGATATATGACAACACCATGCAATATCTTCCAACTCTTTAGCAATCTTTGTTTGAGGCAAGGCATCATGCTCATTCTGGATTGTAACATGATATGAGGAACCTACACTTTCTTCATCTTCCTCTCGCTCCTAGGTGTAAACCATATTGTGAGTCTTTGCCTTTAGTTTCTCTTTACAAGAAACCAGAAGTTCCACTCGTCGCCTCATTATAGAAGGAATCAAACTTTTGAAATCCTTTTGGATCATAATGAAGCCAGCATTGTCACATTTAGATAACTTCTTTGATGCTTGTTATTCTTAATCTTCAATGGACCTAATCTCTCGAACACAGAAGTTCCTGCAGTCGATTCTCCGAGTTGATCAAAGAAGGAAGGCTTTTTATTGGGAGCAATGACATCATCTTCAAAAGTTATATGATTATTGCTTGCCCTTCTTATGAAGATGCGAACTGGCGGTGGTTGGTTATAGCCTAGGCCTTCACGTGCCTGCCTGGTTTTATCTTCTGATGGGAGTTTCCCTAACATTGATGGTTCATTAGGGTTATATCCAGCCTTCACAAATAACTTGTAAGCATTATGATCAAAACCTTCTCTTTTTTGAGTGATTGTCTTTCCTGGCAGCTTTGAAGACACGTTTATTGCATCAATCCATCTGATATGAAGAGTTAGTCCTATTAATGCATCTTCTTGAAGGTTAGATAATTTGTCTTCTTCTTTCTTTACTTTTGGAACATAGCAAAGCCCATAAGTCAGTTTCTTCTTTGAAGACATTACCTTCCCTTCATTAAGGTTGGGACAAAGTTCTTTAGTGTCAACTTTTGCCTTTCCAATAGCCGCATAGATTTTTTTGCTTGTGATCCTATCAGACTTGGTTGATTTGACATCATTAGGTTTTGCCTCTTTAACAACATATATAACCCTTCAAATAGAATTTTGCATGGGCAAAATATGTCTCAACTTCGGTGAAAGGATTATCATCGCAAATATCTTCCTTTCAATCCCGCCTTCAAGATACTTCAAATATTGGTAGTAAGAAGATGAGACAATTCTATTCTCATGTACCCAAGGTCTGCTAAGTAATATATTGTATGAAGTCGTTGCATTGATCACGTGCATCCATGCGCTTGATCATAAATCTTCCATGTGGATTTCTAATTTAATGGAGCCTATGGACCTCTGTCCCTCTCGATTGAATCCTTGTATCAACAAATGACTTTCACTAAGTTCTTCAGTCACGATGTCGAGTTCCTTCAATCTGTGGATAGGCAGAATGTTGACTCCAGATCCTTCATCTATTAAGATTCTATTTATCTTCTTCTCTACCACGTGACCCACCATATACAAAGGACGATTGTGTAGTGTTTCACCAAATAGAAGATCATTATCCGTGAATGTGATTTTTGTATCACATGCATGTGCTTCTTGGGAAGAAGGTTCAATAGGCTTTTCAGAAGATGAAGGATACATCATTGGCGAGATTTCCCTTGTTGCTTTCTTCACCACTAGGAGACACTTTTGGTGAGGATTCACTTGCATCATTGTCAGTATGAGACACCTTCATTTTTTCTTCTTTATCAACATTGAAACATGATGCCTCGCCATTGTCTTGAGTAGAATTTTTGCAGAACGGACTTGGTAAGAATTCCTCTAGGGTCACAGGACGTCGGAGTTTCTGCTAGTGATGTACTTCTATCTTTTCCCTCTTTGGGCGCTTGATTGATTTCTGCTTCACCGATTTCTTCACCATCTTCCTTATAATAATTGGTTGCTCAAATGATTCTTTTCGTAAGCTTGACTTGTTGCGTCTTCGCTTAGTCATAAGAATCCAACTTTCATCACCATCTATATCGACTTGAGATTTTTCTTGCTCTAATGAATCTTCTTCATGCTTTTCAGAGATACATATATGAACCAAATCGAGTGAGACAAATGTGATGGAGAATTGGTTAGAACTAGCTTTCTCATCATCAAGGACAATCTTCTTTTCTCTAACCAATCGCATCACTCTATCCTTGAAGACAAAATATTTTTCAAGAGGGTGACTCACAAGTCTATGATATTTGCAATAATTTGGGTCATCGGCTTTTCCAGCTTCATCATGCCGCTTCATCTCTGGCAACTCAATGAGCTTTAACTCAAGCAACTCATCAAAAATATCAGAAATGTCATAATCCAAGAAGGGGTATTCCTTGTTTTGCATTTCCTCTTCCTTTGTGAGGGTCATGGACAAACGCCATATCTTTTCCAGTAGAGGACATGCTCAACTCCATATCATGAGCGCGAGTAGCTAGATCTTCGAAGTATTTTGGTTTTATTCTCAGTAAGATGTAAAGAAGCTCCTAGTGCATCTCTTGGATACACATTTCTATTACAGAGGCTTCACTAAGTCTATCCTTACAATTCAGGCTCGCGTTCCTCCATTGATTTATGAAATCCATGGCTGGTTCATCATTCCTTTGGCGAGTATTTGTGAGTTCTACCATGCTCACCGTACGCCTCGTGCTATAGAAGCGATTGAGAAACTCATGCTCTAGTTGCTCCCAACTATCAATAGAATAAGGCTCAAAATCCATGTACTAAGCAAAGGCATTTCCTTTTAGAGAGCGAACAAACTTCTTGACAAGATGGTCTCCATATGGTCCAGCATTATTACATGTATCCACAAAGTGTGCAACATATTTCTTTAGATTTCCTCTACCCTCAAATTGTTGAAATTTGGGAGGTTGATAACCAGCAGACATTTTAAAGTTATCAATTTTGCAGTGTATGGCTTAGCGTACATATGAGAAGGCTTGGTAGAAACTTCATACTTATTTTTAATAGTGCCTTCAATGAACTCCTTCAAGCGATCGAGTGGGATCATTCCTTCCGAAGAAACTGACATATCATAACAAGCGGTGCTTTCTTCGCAGGATCTCCGATCTCTTGAACTTCAACACCTTTTCCAGGCACATGACTCACTTATCCATCTAAAAGTCCTTCCATTCGATCCATCAACTTATTGATTCTAGACTCTTGGTGTTGTACATGCTTTGTCAATCCTTCAACTAGCTTCGTCAGATTTAGGAGTTGTTCCTCAAGGGAAGAAGCAACATTCACCATTGTTTGCATGATCATTGGAGATGTAAGAGAGTAGCATGGATTGTCGCGTAAGTTGATCTTCACCAGGCTCACGTTACGCGATGCATATGGAGATGATTCATTCGTTGAATCATAGTTCTCCCTTATGGTAGAGTTCTTGGAACCGGATTTCTCAAGTAGAGCTAAGGTCTTCTTGATTTTTTCAGCAACACTGCTTCCTCCTTCTAAAGCATTTGTGAAGGAACTTGATCTTTTTGGACTCGCAGATCCAAAAACTGGAGTTGACGCGGACGACACTTGAAGTGTTTGTCGTCCTAGAGTAGCAACCTTGCTCCTCGTGACAGCTTTGAAACTTCCAAAGGTAACACAAAGAATTACTTCAACTTCAGTAGAGAATTTGGAGCTAGTGGCCTTAGAGGCAGAGTTGTTCTTCATGGAAGTCATCTCGATATTCTTTGATGCTTGAAAAGTTGAGATGAGAGGTAGAGATTTTCTCACTGGGCGTGTTAGAATTTGTAGACAACAAAATTTGCGTCGAGAAAATAATAATCAAGAACGGAAAATTATGCAACAATCGTTTTATTATTTCAAAGTGCGAGTGTTATAATCTCTATGATTCCTCTGAATTCGCCTTTTCAAATATATTTCAAGGGCTCTTGAGTTTGATCTTGAACTTGGAATTTATCTTGATCTTGATCTTTATCTTGATCTTGAACTTGGACTTGATCTTGGACTTTATCTTGATCTTGAACTTGAACTTTATCTTGATCTTGACTTCTAGTTGAATTCAAGGGCTTCGAGCTTGATCTTGAATCTGGTGGTCTTGATCTAGATCGTTCTTGATCTTTATTATTCTTGATCTTGATCGTTCTTGAAACTTGAACATTCTTGAAATTTGAACGCTTGAATTCTTGAACTCTTAAACTTGTAGAGAAATCTGCGGCTTTTGATCCACGAGCTTTCTCTAGCTTCTTGTTAAATTTCTTCGTTCTCCTTTCTGATTTATGAGGACCCCTACTTATAGTTTTAAAATATGGGAGTTGTGATTGAAATAGGATTCCCTTTGGCCAATAAGATTTAGCTGACAAGGCATATGGGCTTTATGGAGAGGGCTTTAATTAAATTCATATTTAATGAATTTAAATAATTAATTCAATTATATTAATTCATAATATTTATTTGGACTAATATATTAATATAATCTGAATCATTTTATAAATTTATATTTAAATTTTTTTAAATGATTATGGTAATAATTTTATAATTAAAAATAACTAATGAAATCTATTATGCACTTAATAATATATTTAATTTGTTATAATAATAATATAATAATACAAATCATTAACTTATTTATTTGAGCACATTAAATTAATATTATTAGTACACAATTTATTTTATGGTATTAAAATATTATATCTATAACTATATCAGGTACGCTTTAGGTCTTATAATATATTAGGTTGAATGTTTTCTAAGGATACTATTAATTTTATGATTATCTTATCTTGATCAAATATCAAATACTTCAAATATTTTTACGTGTTTGTACTTTATTCTTTTCATATCATTTGAATAAAAAGTTATGTTAGTAATTTATTAATTCTAACGTTCCATAAAAAATATTTAATATCATAAGATTAAACGGTATGTTGATACATTTTCTATATATATTTTATTAAAAATCAAAAGACTTTACAAAATATTTTTTTCCATATTAAATTTGTACAGCAATATGATAGAAAATTGATTTAAGATAAAAATAATCTTAATAAATACAACTATATATATACATATACATATATATATATATATATATATAT
>NC_064290.1:29049658-29133856 GCF_019186545.1 Solanum stenotomum | reverse complement strand
ATATTTACTTCTTTAAAAAAACTATTTTTTTTTACTATATATATATATTTTTTTTTTTCTATATATTAGAAGGAGTTTCAACATGTTAGTTTTAAGTCATTTAATTTTTTTTTGAGGGTATTATGATCTTTAAAACACTTTGCTTAAAAGGGTTATCCCTCATGCTTATTTATTTAGACTTTATCAATAACTCTAAAAATAAGTCACATTTTTCTCTTAAATTACAAATGATGCCCTAAGGTGAAATGTCATTGGGTATTGTGGGGCCATTAAACTTTCCAAACTGACACATTGACATAACACTTGTCAATTGTGGTCTAATTTCCCCATATATTTTCCATTTTCATTTTAATTTGGTGAAAGACAATTTTTTGTTTTAAAACCCATATATAGTGAAAGTAAAAAAAATATTTTTTTTAAAGAAGTAACCCAATATAGAGGCAAAACTGACATATTGTTGAGATTGTCAGTTTTTACAAATTTAATTTTAAATAAATTAAAAAGAAACGATGGTTGAGATAATTTTAAAAATAGTTTTTTCTTTTGGATATTTGTAAATAATCCAAATGACTGATTATTATTTTTTAATGTTTTAAATAGTTTATTTTATATTTATTTATTTTTAGTTTTTTATATTTCTCATTGTTTTAATTTTATTATGTTTTAAATAATTAATTTATTTATAAAGTTATCCTATTTTAATCAGTAACCTATATTTTAGGAATCATTACTTTTCTTTTCTTAACTAAAAATTAAAAAGATAATAACATTACATAAATTTTAAAGATCCCACTAGTTTTTAAAATAATTAACTGTGATTACATTTTTTTTCAAATACAATATTGTAATATTTATTTTTTAAAATATTACAATGTTATTCTACTAAAATATTTTGCTTCGTTTACAATAATTGTGTTTCCACATATCAAAACCCACAATGAGAATTTTTTTGGTATGTTAATTTTTGTGGTTTTATCCAATTTTTAATTTTTTTTTTTTAATTAAAAATGTCAAATTTATTTTTAAATTGCTATTTATTATTTAAAATATCTATAAATTTTATGGTCCTAACACATAGACCTTTTTTCTTCTCCTATTATATATATATATAGAAGATACATTTTTTTTAAAAAATAAAATAATAAATATCAATTAGTAGAAAAAAAAGAGGAAAAATAATACTAAAATACTTCCACATTTACACGTATTTGTGTCGTTATTAGTGTGGCGTTTTTTTTTTTTTTTGAGAATTTTGTGGTGTGTTAATTTTTGTGGTTTTATCTAATTTCTAAATTTTATTTTGAAAAAAATAAAATAACAAAAATCAATATATTTTTAATTTATTTATTTATTATTTAATATATCTACAAATTTTGGATCTTTATATTTTAAAAATAATTAAATTTTCAATTTAAAATTTAAATAATTTTATAAAGTGTAGTTAACGTAAATAAATTTTAAAAATTGTTTTTAATTTATGTTTTGTGATGGAAAATAGCAAAGTATAATGATATAATCCACAAAATCGTCTTATATGTAAAAAGCAATATACAAAATTTAAATAATTGTAAAGGTGAGTATATGGATTTGTTGAACTGGAATTTTGACAACAATTATTTGTTGAATTAATATATTTATTTTGAGTTGATATTATTTGAAATTGTGTGTGCAGTTATGTCCTAGAAAAATTTGATGAATATATGGTTATTATAACTTGAAATTGTTTATATTATTTTTATTTTTAAAATTAGGATTTAATTGTTAGTTTTTTATTTTTAAAAAAAATTAAAATGCTCAACTTTCACCGTTAATAGGATTCCATAATTCATGGCTAGTTGGTGAAAGTCTTTATTTCGTATTTTATTTTAATTTAAAATAATTTTCAAAATTATCTCCTAGCCAAATTTGATGAAAGTATGGTTGTAACTACTTGGAACAACTTTTTTTTTTAAAAAAAAAAACGAATTAAATTGCTAATATTTTTTGAATATAAATAAATTTAAAACTATCAATTTTCACATTAAGGTTCCCTACTTTGTGGGTAGTTGGTGAAAGTCTTTACTTATCATTTCTTTTTCATTTAAATTAATTTTCAAAACTTATCTCCTATAACATATTTTTTAAAAATTTAAACACAAATTTATAACGTATTTTTTGAAAATTTAAAACGCCCAATTTTCACGTTTCATGGATAGCTGGTGAAAGTCATTACTTAGCTTTTATTTTAATTTGAATTAATTTTCAATCTTATATCTGTAACGACCTGATTCCGTCATTAGAGAAAAGCCAATGGGGAAAGAATTTGGGGTCAGAAAACTTTTGGTAGTAACTTGGAATTTTCCAACCTAGTCCAGATTTGGACGAAATTGGAGTCATTAGGTGTAGGGAAATCTGGTAACAATTGGGTGATTTATTTATGATTTTGATTACATGAGTGGTTATATAAGTCGTTAAGGAATCGGTACGACTTTACGGAATGGAATTCGGGAAAGTAGAACTCTCAAAATCGATCTTAGTGTGAACGGTATTTTCTGAGCGTCGTTGGTTAAAGGTGTGTTGTGAAATAGGGATCTTGGAATTATTAAAATTTCTCACAGTTTCGTGCAAGCCGCTTTGGCGGAGGTTTTGGTCGCTCTGGTGGTGCTGCTATAGCGGGGTGAGAGTCGTTGTGGCGGGCCTGACGCGACTTAAAGTCGTAAATAAACCCCAAAATAATTTTATTCTGCACTTTTCAATTTTTAGAGCTAAGGAGCGATCCTAGACAAGTTCTTGACCATTTTTCACCATTCTTGAGGCTAAAGGTAAGGTTTTCACTCCCCGAATCTATTTTTCGATTCGTAGAACTCAGTTTCTTGGGTAGTTATCGATGGGGGAGGGATTTGATATGGAATTTATGGTGGAAAAAACCCTAATCTGGGTATGGGGACCAATGGTTTGGTCTAGGGTTATTGAGTTTGTTATAATCCGGATAATCAGACATTTGATTGTTGATCCTTGCGTATAAATTGTTGTTTTTAGACCACGAACAAGCGGGAAGAATCTGAAAAGGGAAGATTCAAGTGCCTTAGGGGATTCAAGCTTGGATTCGAGGTAGGTGATGGTTGTGGTTTCTTGTTGGTGTGATATATATTTGTAATTGCTTCATTATAATGTATGTATGTATGTGAATATTACATTATTGATCACCCTAATAGTAAATGAGGATAATTGAATAGTTGTATGCCATGAATCATCTCTTGTTGTATGATTGTGAGAATATACAGTGTGATTGTGATTGTGGTTTGTTGAATGGGTGAGTGTCACGATCCGACACACTAACTGGGATCGGTTGCCACGTTCTGGCATAAATATGGGATCGGTTGCCACGTTTCAGCATAAATATAGGATCGGTTTCCACGTTCCGACATAAACATTGGATCGGGTACCACGTTCCGGTATGCTAACAGTTTGGGTGTGGGTTCCATGAGAGGACCATTGAATTGGGTTCCGTGAGAGGACTATTGAATAGTGTTGTGTATCTACTTGTGATGATTACGTTCATATCTAATGATGATTGATATTGGAAGACCGTATGTTGCTCTAAATTGATAACCAATGTGTATTATTGAGAATGTGGGATGCTACATTGATCCTGAAAAGATGACTAATATTGTATATGTTCGGTATATGCTTGTTTTATAATGTTATGGTTACTTGCATGTGTTTCACTTATTGGGATAGCCGTGTGATCCTACTAGTACACTGTGGTTGTGTACTGATACTGCACTTTCTTGTTCTTTGTTGAGTACAGGGCATCTTCAGGCGGCTATTGATAGACCTCAGCTAAGTGACTATTGATCGTGATCGGATTCAAGGGTGAGCCAGTTCTTTCAGGCTGCCATGGATCTCTCTTGTTTAAGTCCATTCTTTTCTGCCTCAGACAATTTATTTAAGGTATTTGTTTAGTTTCGGGGTTGTACCCCTTGTTCTTAGACTTGTCGATAGTAGAGTTTTGGTACAATGACTTTCTAGTTCTAGGAGTTGTTCTTCCATATTAGTTTCCTAGTTGTTTGTTAAAACTTTGGAGTTTATGGGGACTCTATTTTTTTTGTTATTTAAACTGCTTCCGTAACTTTAAATGCCTTAGTTTTCATAAAATTTGTTAGTTTGGGTTGTAGTAATGGTTCTCTCACCGGAGGGTTAGTATGGGTGTCAATCACGACGGTCTGGGTCGTGACAAAGTTGGTATCAGAGCCCTAAGTTTGTTGATCTCATCGTAACAAAACGAGTCTAGTAGAGTCTTGCGGAACGGTACGATGACGTCCGTACTTTTTTCGAGAGGCTATATGACTTTAGGAAAAAAACACTTCTTTCTACTCCTTCATGCTATGACATGAATCCAATTGGTATTTGGGTGATACAAATTGGTGTCTTTCCTCCTTCACTCTATGGTCCGAACTAGAGAAACAAAGCCGGTAACACCATCGCTAGCAAGAGAGGATGTGTATAGACTACCGACAGTTGAATAGGGTCACCATTCAGAACAAGCGTCCATTTCCTCGGATAAATGACCTGTTTGACCAATTGCAAGGTGCATCGATTTTTTCTAATATTGATTTAAGGTCTGGTTACCATCAGTTAAAGATTGAGGCAGTTAAGAATTGAGTTCGACCAAGTTCTATGATTGAAATTAGCAGTTTTGTGGGGCTTGCTAGCAACTATTGTTGCTTGTGGTATGAGTTGAGTCCAATTGGTATCTCAACGAAGTGAACTAGATGTCGTGGTCACAATTGAGAGGCCACAAGCAAATCAAATTGGAAACTGAGAAGGTTCCAATTGGTATCTGGCCCTAGGGGGGGGTGTGAATGCATGTATGATCAGGAATGGTCATCCATGGAGCGAAATAATTAATTAAGAATTTGGACTTATTTGTGAATTGTATCATGGAAACTTTGAATACGTGCTTCTGGTTGTCTGAATTAACTGTGAATGTGATGAGGTGATTATGAGCACAATAAATGTGTGTTTGAACTTTGATATGTACAATTTGTTGTCTTGGTCGTTGAAGTTATGCAAGTTGTAAATACTTAAGTATCGCAAAACTCGTTGTGAAAGGAAGATCTTGACTAAGGATCGTGTGAGTGTCTGGGTGTATCCTAGGGATGTGTGGGTTGTGGTGCTGAATTAACAAGATTGAATTGGTTCGTGTATTGTGGGATTGACTGGGAGGTAGACAATGATTATCCTACTTACGAGGATTATTCTAAAAATGCTAAGTAAAGTTGGGAACCTTTGTGGAATTTAGAAAAGAAAAGAATCCAAAAAAATTATTGGCAGGGGTCCTGTTTTTGTTTTGGCCGCTGGGGAGGGACTTTTCCCGCTAAGGCGAGACCGCCAGTGCGGGATTCCTCCCACCAGAGCGGGACAGGGCGAGACAGAATCTCAGCCCTGTCTCTCTTATTTTCCTAGTCATAATTATGGACCCCGAATCGTACCCGACCTAACCCCCGCGATCTAATTCAGTGTTCAGCAATCAAATATAAGTTATAAGGTGTGTTAAAATTGTGGAAAACCTAGGCATATGAGGAGGAAATCAGCGAGGCCGTGGAGGCCGGGGAAATGGTAATATAGGTAGAGGAATAGTGTAGCCAGGCAATGAGCTTGCCCGTCAAGAAAACAGGGCTCCGTTTTATGTTTTTCTGGGTAAGACCGAATTTGAGGGTGTGATGCAGTGGTCACAAGAGCTACTCTTGTATGTGCCCGGATGACTATTGTTTTATTTGATCCGGGTTCTACTTATTCGTATATGTCAGTTCAATTTCCTTGGGATTTGATGTGGTTTGTGATATACTTGATGCCCCATCCATGTTTCTACCCCAGTTGAAGAGTCTATCATAGTCACCCATGTATATCGTGTTGTCCTGTTGTGTTTATGGATTTTCAGAGTTGGGTTGATTTGGTTATTGGATATGACTGACTTGATATAATCTTAGGAATGATTTGGTTGTCCCCCTATTATACTGGGCTTAATTATAATACTAAGTCGGTAACTCTAGAGATCCCGGGTAGGGAAGGTTAGAGTAGGAAGGGGGTACAAGCCTAAGTCAGCTAAGGTCATATCTTTTGTGCGGGGTAGGAAACTGGTGGGGCAGGATTATTTGACATAATTGGCCCATATTCGGGATGTTGAGGTCGAATCCCCCTCTATTGAGTCTATTCTTGTGGTGTCAGAATTGAGAGAGCTTAAAGCTCAAATCCAAGGGCTTCTTGAAAAAGGTTTCATCCGTCCTATTGTTTTCCCGTGGGTGCTCCTGTCTTGTTTGTTAAAAAGAAGGAGGGTAGTATGAGGACTGGTGATTTTATCTTAACCCATAAAGAAGTGGATTGATACTGGAATGACAATTTTATGGATAAAGAAGGTCCCAATGAGTATACTTGGGCGAAGGAAATTGAAGTATTTTAGTAAGAAAGTGAGTATAAATTGGGTTAGTCCTATGAATTTGATGAGTATACCTGAGTTTGAGATGTCGTGTTGATGAAAGGTTGGCTTCGTAGTGATAGTCGAGGTTGACTGAGTGTAATGGTAATAAGAGTTCGTGTGGATTGTGACGGGATGCAACTATATAACAAAATTGTTGGTTAAGCAAATATTTGTATAGTAATTACGACTTGCGAGTATCTTAGGTTATGGTTTTCTAATATTTGGTGAGTAATGTGGTTGTATGGAAAGTTTTAAGAGATGGTGGGACACCATTCAAAGAGAAATTAAAGAGCTAGAGTCATAATGAAGAAAAATAGTGGGATGTAGTACAACCTTTAGAGAGAGGCGAGAGCAGGAATGTTTTATTTGATTACAAAGGCTAAAGAGATATCTTCAGAGGGGTAGATAATTGGGTTCAAAGATGCGTGATTTCATTTATTTGTTATGACTATGGTAATAGTGTCACAAATTCGTCAGATTGGTTAAAAACTATTGAAAAGGACTTGAGGAAGGAGTGGATAGACCTTAGCTCGAGTGTGATGATACGTGTTTTGTCTCTGTTTTGAGTTTAGTAAAGAGTACGATTGAATTTTTAGCGAAAGGTATTATAAGATCGATGGAGAGGCGATCAATGATAAGCGAAGATCCACGAAATTCATAAAAATCTTCAAGGTATAAGCTAATATTGAGAGATTATGGGATTGTGTTATACGATCGAATTTACAATTCAAATTCTTCATGGTAAGTCTACATTGTGGTGATGTATTCTGTCACGGTATGAAATTGTAAGGTGAGAAAGGATCAACTGTATTAGATATTGAACCTTTGAAAGGATTTACACCTGGGTTGGGTCGTAAAATTTATTATTATTGATTGTTAAGTACCTAAGAAAGGTTTCATTTAAAAGTGTTGGGTTATAGTAAGGTAAATGGTCGGAATGTTTAAGATGGTTGTTAGTGTTGTCAGTATGATACACTAGCTATGCTCTCGTGTGTTTTCACTTTTGTGGGTGGATCCCTAGTGGTGGATCAGGGATACCAAATCCTGCGATGTTCTCTTGGTTGAGTGGGAAGATTGGGAAGATTTGGTTAGTTCGAATGACATAATTGGTGTTGTCTTGGAGTTGTTAAAGTATTTCAGTGGTCTTACATATATTACCTTGCTTATAAGAATCCATAGAAGAGTTACCCTGCATAATCTATGATTGTCCGATAATCTTAACATTCATCTAGTTGTCGAGGTGATGTATTGATTGTGCATGGTTGAATATGGGGATCATTGGGTCCAATTCTACTGTTCTTAAGAGGTAATCTACAATTGCTAAATTCAGCATTCGATAGTGTTGCTGGAGGGGTTGTATGCTTGGACATATCCATCGATGAGTATCTGATTTCTAAAGATCAAATTTGTTATAACTTAAGCTCATGGGAATATATGTTGTGGGGTGGAGATATTGTTAAGAACTATGATTGTTTGGGTATTATGAGTGTGTATTGGTTGGTTTAGGTTCACCTCTAATTGTGGCGAGTTTTGATTTAAGATTTTATCTTGGTTATGTGAGAAAGGATTCATCCTAATGTTTGCGTCAAAGTCCTTGATAACATGTGGCAAACATGTGGACGATCAAACTTTGTTGGTTATTGGGAATAACTTTGTTGTTAGTTAAGTGTACGTACAACAATAATTATCCCTCGAGTATTGTGATGACTTCATTGAGGCATTTTATGAGAGGATGCGTAGGTATTCAATTGTTTGGTTTGGGGACGAAGATATTATCATAAAATGAGACTCAGTTTTGTTAAACAAGACCTTCTGTATGAGGAAGAATCGGTTAAAATTCTTGATTGCGATGTGTGGAAGCTAAGGACATGCGAGACAAGTAGCCCCAGTAATTCGACGATTCAGATACTACTCTACCCTTACTTCAGTCAGTCTTTCCTAGTTGATCACTCGGGGACGAGTGATGGGTAAATTGGTATTTATTGTAATGACCTGATTCCGTCGTTAGAGAAAAAAACCAATGGGGAAAGAATTGGGGTTAGAAAACTTTTTAGTAGTAACTTGGAATTTCCCAACCTAGTCAAGATTTGGACGAAATCGGAGTCATTAAGGTGTAGATAAATATGGTAACAATCGGGTGATTTATTTATGATTTTGATTACATGAGTAGTTAGATAAGTCGTTAAGGAATCCGTACGACTCTACGAAATGGAATTTGGGTAAGTAGAAATCCCAGAATCGATCTTAGCGTGAACGGTATTTTCTGAGTGTCGTTAGTTAAAGGTGTGTTGTGAAATGAGGGTCTTGGAATTATTAAAATAGCTCACTGTTTCGTGCAAGTCGCTTTGGCGGTGCCGCTGTAGCGGGGTGAGGGCCGCTGTGGCGGGCCAGACGCGACTTAAAGTCATAAATAAACTCCAAAATGACTTTATTCTGCACTTTTTGAATTTTAGAGCTAAGGAACGACCCCAGACGAGTTCTTGACCGTTTTTCACCATTTTTGAGGCTAAAGGTAAGGTTTTCACTCCCCGAATCTATTTTTTGATCCGTAGAACTCAGTTTCTTGGGTAATTATCGATGGGGAGGGTTTTGATCTAGAATTTATGGTGGAAAAAGCCCTAATCTGGGTATAGGGACCAAGAGTTTGGTCTAGGGTTATTAAGTTCGTTATAATCCGGATAATTAGACATTTGATTGTTGATCCTTGCGTATAAATTGTTGTTTTTAGACCACGAACAAGCGAAAAGAATTCGGAAAGGGAAGATTCAAGTGCCTTAGGGGATTTAAGCTTGGATTCGATGTAGGTGATGGTTGTGATTTCATGTTGGTGTGATATATGTTTGTAATTGCTTCATTATAATGTATGTATGTATGCGAATGTTGCATTATTGATCACCCTAATCGTAAATGAGGATAATTCTATAGTTGTATGCCATGAATCACCTCTTGTTGTATGATTGTGAGAATATACATTGTGATTGTGGTTTGTTGAATGGGCGGGTGTCACGATCTGACACACTAACTTGGATTGGTTGCCATGTTTCGGCATAAATATGAGATTGATTGCCACGTTCCGGCATAAATATGAGATCGGTTTCCACGTTCCAGCATAAACATTGGATCGGGTATCACGTTCCGTTATGCTAACAATTTGGGTGTGGGTTCTATGATAGAACCATTGAATTGGGTTCCGTGAGAGGACTATTGAATTGTGTTGTGTATCTACTTGTGATGATTACGTTTATATCTAATGATGATTGATATTGGAAAACCGTATGTTGCTCTAAATTGATGACCAATGTGTATTATTGAGAATGTGGGATGCTACATTGATCCTGAAAAGATGACTAATATTGTATATGTTCGGTATATGCTGAGATCGGTTTCCACGTTCCGGCATAAACATTGGATCGGGTACCACGTTCCGGTATGTTAACAGTTTGGGTGTGGGTTCTATGAGAGGACCATTGAATTGTGTTGTGTATCTACTTGGGATGATTACGTTAATATCTAATGATGATTGATATTGGAAAACCGTATGTTTCTCTAAATTGATGACCAATGTGTATTATTGAGAATGTGGGATGCTACATTGATCCTGAAAAGATGACTAATATTGTATATGTTCGGTATATGCTTGTTTTATAATGTTGTGGTTACTTGCATGTGTTTCACTTATTGGGATAGCCGCGTGATCCTACCAGTACACTGTGGTTGTGTACTGATACTGCACTTGCTTGTTCTTTGTTGAGTACAGGGCATCTTCAGGTGGCTATTGATAGACCTAAGCTAAGTGACTATTGATCGTGACCGAATTCAAGGGTGAGCCAGTTCTTTCAGGCTGTCATGGATCTCTCTTGTTTAAGTCCATTCTTTTCGGACTCAGATTATTTGTTTAAGGTGCTTGTTTAGTTTTGGAGTTGTACTCCTTGTTCTTAGACTTGTCATTAGTAGAGTTTTGGTACAATGACTTTCCGATTCTAGAGGTTGTTCTTCTGCATTAATTTGGCTAGTTGTTTGTTAAAACTTTGGAGTTTATGGGACTCCATTTTTATTGTCATTTAAACATGCTTTCCTAACTTTAAATGCCTTACTTTTCATTAAATTTGTTGGTTTGGGTTGTAGTAATGGTTCTCCCACCGGAGGGTTAGTGTGGGTGCTAATCACGACGGTTTGAGTCGTGATAATATCCTAGCTATATTTGATGAAAATATGATTACAATTACATGGAATTGTTTATTTCTTTATTATTATTTAAAAAACTAATTTAAATTTTCGAATGTTTTGATAAATAAAAAGAAATATATTTATTTTGTAATTTGTTTTAAAAAATATGTATATTTTTCGTAAATATTCCTCTTTTGTTAAATATTTTAAAATTTTCCAAAATAAAATGTTTCTCCATAACTTAATGTAATTTTTAGAACTCAGAAACAATTCTTGCACATTTAATACAAACTAACAAACAATGTAAAAAAAAATCATAAGAAAACCTGTATTACCTACATAAAACTTTTGTAATTTTAATTTAAAACTACTCCGCATCTCCAATTCATATAAAAATAAATCTCATCTCTTTACATATTTCTATATTTTACTATATTAGAAAGGACAATTTCAACATGTCAACTTTCTGGTATTAAATTAAACTTCAAGGGTATTAAGGTCTTTTTAAAAAATTTGCAAGATAAACTTCCTATCCGCAACTTCATTTTTCGTTTTTCGTTTTGAGACAATGTGGCTTTCTCATTTAGATTTTCCTAATCTGCTTAAGACGAGTTGGCGCAAAGATCTTTCTTTGCAGGAAAACATAGACACATTCCAACAACAAGTTCATTACTGGAATATTCACACTTTTGGGAATATATTTCACCGAAAAAAGAAACTCACTAAGTGCCTAGAAGGATTCAAAACTCCATACACTATCCGACAAGCAACTTTCTTCAGAATCTTGAACAACACTTACTAGCAGTGGCGGAGCCAGAATTTTCAATAAGGGGGTTTAAAATCTGAAGAAATAGACACATAGTGTAGCCGAAGGGGGTTCGACATCTACGATATATACCTAAAAAATTATTTTAACCATGTAAAAAAAATATAATTTTCCATCGAAAGGTGTTCGGATAAACTCCTTAAAGATATGGTGGCTCCGCCATTGCTTACTACTCGAGTATAAGAATATTCTTCGACTGGAGCAACATTTTTGGAAACTCAAATCTAGAGTTAATTGGCTCAATGATGGTGATGCTAATACAAAATTTTTCCATCTGTCTACTATTCAACGGCGCCGTCAAAATCGCATTACCGCCTTAAAAGATACTGTAGGGAACTGGATATTTGAACCCTCTCTCATTCATAACCACATCCATCAATACTACCTTTCGTTGTTCACCACTGAACTGGATAGGTCATTCAACCACTCCCCATCTCCCATCTTTTCGACAACAAACTATGCTTCGCTCCATCAGATGGACACTATTTCGAAATTTGAAATCCACTCAACCATGAACTCTTTTGGTCCTTTAAAGAGTCCGGGTCCAGATGGTCTACATCCCATTTTTTTTTATCAAAAACATTGGGCCACTGTGGGCCGATCAGTGGTGGATTTTTGCCAACAGATAAATCTGGCAGAATGCCCCTCGATATGAATAAACTTTTCTATGTCTTATCCCTAAAACCAAGTCACCCACTACTATCCAGCATTTCCGACCTATTGGTCTTTGTAACATAGTCTACAAACTCGTTACAAAAATGATCGTCAAGCACTTGAAGCCTTTCCTTCAAGTCATCATTAGTCCCAACAAATCTAGCTTACTCAAGGGACGTCAGGCGGTTGATAGTGCTATCATCGTTCAGGAGATCCTATCTCGCTATCGACGCATGAAAGGAAAAGTAGGGAGTATGCTCATTAAATTAGATCTGAAAAAGGCCTTTGATCGATTTGAATGGTCCTTTATACGCCAAGCCCTTCTCTATTTTGACATTCCTCAACACTTATCGACTCTGATTATGTCTTGTGTTACATCATCCTCCATCTCCATACTCATTATTGGTACCAGAACTGATTACGTGGTATTCGACAAGGCGATCCTCTTTCACCTTATTTATTTATCATGTGTATGGAGCTTTTATCACAGTCCATCCATCAAAGTGTCTATCAAAATAGATGGATTTCAATTAAGCTCGGACGACAAGGTATTTCTATCTCCCATGTTTTTTATGCGGATGACATCATTCTTGTCTCCAAAATAACCCAGCAAAGCTGCAACACCATCATCGACACCCATAATAAATTCTCCTCCTATTTTGGGAAAAAAATAAACTACAACAAATCTCACATCTTTCTATCCAGAAATTCTTCCCACGAAGATAATGAGTATGTTACTAGTTCACTACATATGAAGGAAGGAACTATAATGGGCATATATCTAGGCTTTCCTCTTACTCACACTCGTTATCAACATAGTGATTTCCTATTCCTCATCGACAATTTCAACAACGTCTGGCTGGATGGAAAACAAAATTCTTGACCATGGCAAGGCGCACTACTCTTATCCGCTCCACTCTTAACAGCCTTGCAAACCATGTTATGCAATTCACTATTCTTCCGAAACAGGTAATATCTACACTTAACAAGTTTCAAAGAGCTTTTCTATGGAGATCTACTAACCTAGCTCACAAACTACATCTTATCAAATGGAAAATCATCACTTCGAACCGATCTTGGGACATAAGACCTACAGTTCAAAAACCAAGCCCTTATAGAAAATCTCTCATGGCAATTGGTGACGAACCCCTCGACTCTTAGGTTAAAATTACTCACAACTCATTACATTCTCTCTAACGGTGCGACTACCCCAAAAAGACCACAACTCCCATATGGCGAACCATCCTTAGAGGTTGGATAACTTGTCAACAAGGCATCTTGTGGGAAATTAGTAATGGGAAGATATTCTCTTTTGGGAAGATGCTTGGTTAAATCCAAATGAGACTCTTAGACAGAATCATGGCACACCAAAAGAAGAAGGGCTGTTAAGCCAGATAGAAGCCTTGGAACACCAAATTTATAGGCCCTCTACCTCGGAATGCCCTAACAAAGCGAGTGGCAGACTATGTTCTTAATTATCGTTGGAATTTAGACCAAGTCATTAACACTTTAGATGACACAACGATCCACAACATCAAATCAACCTATATCCCAATATACACTCATGCTAAAGATATATACTCGCACTTGGGGATTATTGACCTCCAATGGGATTTTCACTACCAAGTCTCTTTACAAAGCCATTCATCCAGCCACCGACGATACCAACACCACCTCCTTTAGCTGGATCTGAAAACTTTCTATACCATCTAAATTATGTTTTTTTATTGTTTGGCAATGTTGTCATCAAAAGCTCCCCACTAAATCATACCTCGCGCGCATTGGCATTTCTCCAATTGATACTTGTCCCCAATGCCACAACTTTGTCGAAGGTATCAACCACGTACATACTATTATTCTGACTTCATGCAAAATTTTTGTGGTCTCATCTTAAAATGTTACATCTTCTAAATGCTCAGGATTTGACCAATGCACCTCCTATGGACTGGATTCCTAAATTAATCAAGCAATCCAGGCAAACCCCTATCTCTCCCGTTCCTTCGGCCACCCCTGTTTGCTTTGGTCTTTGGATTAACAGAAACAATAACCACTTTAACAATACCAATAAATATCCAGATTACAAGCAACCTATGCAAAGGGCAGTTGAATTTCACTCTTTGGGACCAAATTACAAACCCTCTCGAATTCCCATTTCCATCGACTTATCCTGGTCCCCTCCAACTAACGGTTTCAAATTAAATACTGATGGGGCATGCTCGCAGACTACTCAAAAATGAGGCTTTGGTGGAGTCATTCGCGACTCTGCCGGATCGTGGATTATTGGATTCATGGGATCGGTACAAAACACATCTCCTTTAGCTACTGAAATGCTTGTGCTATTTCACTGTCTACGCATTGCTCAACTTCACAACATACAACCATTAGAAATTGAAATGGATGCCCAGGCAGTCGTACATCGATCTACTTTGTAATCCTCATACAAGTGCGTCTAACCTGTTGTTTTATTATAGGTGGCTACTTCACCAACTGAATAATCCTAAGCTAAGGCACACCCTTACAGGGAAAACAACGGAGTAGCGGATAGTTTAGCTAAAGAAGCATCTTCACCTAACTTTTTGGAAGAGATTGATGTGTTAGACGTGCCACCTAATTTTGTCAACACCACCCTTGCAGATGATCGAACATGTAAGCAAAGGAAAAGGACTATCTCAGCTTTCTCTAATAATCATATTAGTTTAGCTAGTAGTAACGTAGGTAACTCCAATATTTTGTATCCGCCACTCTCTACTTTTTTGTGTAATATGCAACCTCTAGGTAGCATTGAGCCTACGACTCCTATTCCCTGTATGAATGTAGTGTAGTAATCTATACAATATCCTTATTTACCAAAAAAAAAAGTAGTATATTTTGCATTGTTATTTGATCCAAAGTAATAATACCTCTTAAAAAAGTCATTTTTCTATTCAACTACAAATTATACCATGCCATTCAAGAATATGATCGGTCCCACTTTCTTAATATGTCATTGAAGACTATGACAGGTCCCACTTTCATCTTTTTTTTTACTTATTCATTATTTAAAAAAGAAATTTCATTTTGATTGTCATTTTCATATAAATATTTTTTTAAAAACACATTTTATCTATCGTATTAATTAAATATTAAACATCAATTAATAGAAATAGTGTAATAAAATAACTATATCAATTTTTTTTTAATAAATATGTCAAATCTAAATATGACAATTAAAAATAAGCGGACATGCTATATAATAAGAAAGAGATTGTAGAAAGGATAAATAATGGCAGAATTAAGGAAAATGTTATCTTGACTGAGATTTTTATGGGAAATTAATTCATATTCTCTAATTATAATTAATAAAGTAAATAAATGGTATCATTTATTTTACTCTTATATTAAAAATAAAAAAATTGTTTTACTTTTTTATTTTAATAAATTAAGAAAATTAATTATTTTTGCCTGACTTTATCATTATCGTTAAGTAATTATATAAAATACAAATAGTCAAATTAAAAATTTCAAAATATAATTGATAAAATAAATAAGGCATCTTCCCCTATGCTTAATATATATACACTCTCTTATTATATAAGAGAGAGTTCACACTTAAGCAAGCACGTCTCTGCCAATATGTCCTGCTTCAGCATGTTTCGAAAAAAAATTTAAAAAATTATTTATTTTGTTCTACTATAATTTAATTAGTGTATAATATTTTCAAAATTATGAGATCCGTTTTAGCTAAACTTTTAGTTTGAATTCATATTATTTAGTTATAGCTTTATTATTTTTTAATAGTAATATTTGTTTATATCTTGTATCTACTTTGAGTAAAAAATTAACGATTGATGACGAATAATACTTTAATTATTGACATCTTAATGAACCACTCCGCATTAAATTTGCGCAAACAAAAAGTAATTATCAACTTAAGGACCTCTTCACATTAAATTTGAGCAAACAAAAAATAATTGACAATTTAAAAAATCTAAAAATCACATTAAGAATTAATCAACTTTTTAAATTTTATCTATATAACATCATTTAAAATTAAAAAAATAATAGATCTTGGGCCCGTGCTAGCATGGGCACCTGTGTCTAGTATCTATCTACTACTATCTTATAAATGAGAATAAGCACACACCTTGTCAACATGCCTGCTTGGCTTCTAAGATTATTTCAGTCATTTCAATTAGAATGAAGCAATATAATTGGACCTCAGGGAATTTTACTATAGAACCTATGTATACTTTTTGAGTGTGTGGACTAAATTGTCCTTTGCATATGTCATCTTTTTACCACACAATAATCCAATCCAAGTTAATTCCCTCACGTGTCACGTCCCAACCATTCCCCACTATTTCTTTATATGTATTTAAAATTTAACATTATCTTTTATCAAGATTAAAATTTAACATTGTCTTTTATCAAGATTAAAATTAAAATAATTTGTTCATAAAATTTCAACAAATTCTTAGAAATGATAGATTAATTATTATTGTTATCAATTAATATGAATGTTAATAAGTGGCTAAAAGGAATTCTTTCGAAATTTTTTCTGTGTTAATTTATTTATCTTACTTACTTTTTTAATTTGTTATATATTTGATAATTAAATAAAAAGGACTATAAATCTCAATATTAAAATTAAAACAATTTATTCATAAAATTTCAACAAAATTTTAGAAATGATAAATTAATTATTATTGTTATTATTAAATATTAATAAGTGGCCAGAAGCAACACTTTCGTAAATTTTGATGTGTTAATTTATTTGTTTTACTTCATTTTTTAATTTGTTATATATTTTATAATTACATAAAAATGACTATAAATCAAAATAATTATAATTAAAGATTTAAAATAATTTATTTTCTTGGTCAACTCTCGAATTTTTATTTGTGCCTCGTAAATTGAGATAAAAAGAGTTTCATATATTATGTAAATAATGCATAAGATATATTATAAATCATAAAATATCTAAAAAGAAAGTATTTTAAATTTTTTTGGCTTACTCTGAAAATTCCGCTTATGCAGCATAAATTGAGAAAAAGAGAGCAATATATATTATGTAAAAACTACTAGAAAGTACAATAAGTTACAATAATTAATAACTTAAAACCCTTTTTAACAATATAATTTTTGAATGACTCCAAACTATATTTATATCACATAAATTAAAAAAAAATATATGTTTGACCCGTGCTAGCACCGACGCCTTATATCTAGTATTATATATATTTTACTTATATAGAAAAGACAGTTTCAACATGTCTGTTTCTTTGTCAATAAATTTTAAAATAAGGGCATTTTAGTCATTTAAACTCATCAAATGGATAAGGATGCTGTCCATTCTGCTGTACGTGTCTTCAAAGATGAACACATGGCATTTTAAAGCTTGAATAAGCTTTTTTCTGTTCTTTGGTTTTCTTCTTTCTTCTCTAAAATGCTTTTTATAGTATAGAAAAGTAAGTGAGTGGTGCTATTCTATAGTATGCTTTTTAAAAATTGTCTCCTACGTTTTGAATTAATGTTAGATAATTTTCAATGTAAGAACCCAATTCAGTTTCGCTATCTCACTATGCTAGATTGAATTACAAGATCTATAAGGTTCTGTTTTGGGTTAAGACAGTTTTTGTTTCACGCCCCGAGCCTACACCCTAGGCGGGACTGGCACTCGAGAACCAATGTTGGCCTCAAGTGAACCCTTGGCCGGACTTACTTAACCCAGCAGAAGACTCTAAGCATGATTACAATGATCAAGTGAATTTACTCAAATAGCTTAATAATATAACTTAGAATGTTAAAAGAATTAAACATTCAACTTGACCAAAATGGCAACCCAAGTTGTCACGCCCCGAGCTACCCCCAAGACGCAGACAAGGGACCTAGGACCACAAGTGATCCCAAGCTAACCTTGTTGGCATGATCACGAGCATACTAAATATAGTCTGAATAATAGAAACTGCGCGTAAGCTATAATCATAAATAAAATGAAAAGATGGGGAATACCCATATACTATTACTAAGATAAATGATAACTGATGAGTTTAATACAAGGAAAATATTAACTCAATACTAAGTTGAATCTAACTATGTCTGAAATAAGCCTCTAAAATGACTACAAATGTTGGGACATGCCCCAACTAGGTCTAGCAAAATTGAAACTAAAGACTAAAAACAATAAAGATAAACATGTCACTAGTCCTCTAAGAATGAGGACTCACCACTGATGCTGCTGAACTGAAGATTGGGAATCGATCTAAACGTGATCTCGATGCTGAGAACCTGAACCTACATCACGAGAAGATGTAGCGCACGTATGCGTCAGTACTTGAAAGGTATTGAGCATGCATGATAGAGTAAAGCTGAAAGAACATATAACTGAACAAAGCAATAAAGCAATGAAATAATTTGAACATGATATAGATACTGAATACTGAGCTAACTGAATGCAATGATCAATTTATAACATGCTGACTGAATACTGAATGAACTGTAAATGTGGTCAATGAAATAGAGTCTGACTGAACTGTGGGAGCTACTAATAACCGACAATAAAACCACATGAGCTAAATGTGGAGTCCAATGTATACGCCCCATCGAGAGGACCCAATATACCCGGACAGAGGTATAGAGGCATGCTGGCGTGATCACTAAACTGATGTTGCTTACAGAGGGGACTTACACCTACGTGGCTCGTAGTTCTGGGACTATATGGGTACGCTGAACCCTAGTCCAACTTGGTATTATGCTACTCTCAATAGATTAAGTGGTTAACTAGTTATGACTGAATTTCTGTAAATACTGGATAGCTCAAAACTGAACATGTAAACTGAGAATGCAACAATTAATCTGATAATGATGCATTAATAACTGAGGCATGTATAACTGAATAACTAAAATATCTGACCTAGAATGTGTAATTCAAGAACTAAAGAAATACATAGCTAGGGTTCTGAAATTCATGCGAGAAACGATGTAATAACATGATAATCTGATTTGGAACATGTTAATAACTAATTCATGATGATCTGCTGTAATTCTAGAAACCCTAGGTCTATTCATAATAAAGGAATCAAGAAACTGACTGAATTATAGGGACCCAATGGGCGAAAGAAACCCACTAGTGAAATCCCACATACCTGGTAACAAATTCCACGGAGAAATTTTTAGATTTCGGGGCTGGAATTGATGGAACCTTGCTGCGTTCTTGAACTAGGGTTCTTGACCTTTTTCTCCTCTCTTGCTTCTAATTTTCTAAGTTTTGATTAATGATTTGACTTGGATAAGTTCTAGTTATGTTTCTAGGCTTAAACTGACTAAAACCTCATGATTTAGGGTCTAAACGACATACCTTAGGGGTTAAACAAAATAGGAAAAGACCAAAAGACCCCTGACTTAATTGCTGTCGGAGTGACCGACGGACAGGACTGACGGGCCGTAGGGCAATCAACGGTCCATTGATTGGAGTCGTCGGTCGAGTATACCCGATAGGGCTTCACCAAAACGAGCATAACTTTTTATTCAGAGGTCAAATTTTAGGAAATTCGGTGGCGTTGGAAAGAGGATTCAATTATCTATTATATCATAGGTCTTGGGACACATAATTCATTTTGTGCTAAGAGTTATGACCATCTGAATTTGATCCAATCACAATTTTCATCTAATTGACTGCTACCCTCACCTACGGACCGCGCAGCGAATGACGGTCCATGCTGGTCAACCGTCATTTCGGATTGAAACTGGTCTTTAGGGGCATCAATCCACGGATACGAACCACGGTCCGTGACCTGACCTATGAAACATAGGTCCGGCCATGGGTCGACACTTGGCTAAATTTCTGGCTGAGTTTTTGGAGAGTTTGCTGACACGAACCGCGGACCTGCAGGATGGACCGTGGGTCCTCCTATGGTCCGTGGATGGTGCCGTGAGTGCCACATGCAACACCACAAATCTGCAATCTGGTCTATTTTCAGATACGGGGTGTTACATTATCTCCCCCTTGGGACCATTCGTCCTCGAATGAAGACTAAACTAGCTGAAATGGAGGAAATGGGCTGCAATCCCTACCACTAAACACTGAGAACTGATTTTCTGACTGAACTGAGTTCCAAGGACCTGCAAATACGCTGAAAATGCAAGTACAAACTGAAGGAACATGATTCTAAGACTGAATTTATGCATGGATTACTGAAAAACTGATGAGGAACTATTACCTCAAACTGGAATGGAATCGAAAGGAAAGAGGTGAGGATACTTGGACTTCATGGCTACTTCTGCTTCCCAAGTAGCTCCCTCTACGGACTGACTCCTCCACAAAACCTTGACTGAAGCGACTTCTTTATTTCTCAACCTTCTAACCTGACGATCAAGAATCTCAACTGGTACATCCTCACATCCTCATATGAGAGACTATCTTTCACGGCCACACTTTCTAATGGCACTTGGATCACCCACACACTTCTTCAAAAGAGAAATGTGAAAGACTGGATGCACTGTTTCTAAGTCTGCTGGAAACTCTAACTCATAAGCCATTTTACCAATCCTTTTCAAGATCCGATAAGGGCCTACATATATGGGACTAAGCTTCCCTTTCTTGCCAAATATCATCACCCCCTTCATAGGTGTCACTTTCAGGAAAACCCAATCATCAACTTGGAACTCTAGTTCCCTTCTTCTCACATCTGCATAAGACTTCTGGCGACTCTGGACAGTCTTAAGTTTATCTCTAATGAGTTGCACTTTCTCCATAGCATCAAGGACCGAATCTGGTCCTATCAAGGCTGCTTCACCTACTTCAAACCAACCAACTGGAGATCTACATCTACGCCCATACAATGCCTCATAAGGGGCCATTTGAATGCTGGAATGGTAACTATTGTTGTAGGCGAACTTAATAAGAGGAAGATGATCATCCCAACTACCCTTGAAGTCGATCACACAAGCTCTCAACATGTCCTCTAAGGTCTGAATGGTACGCTCTACCTGACCATCCGTCTGTGGATGAAATGTTGTGCTAAGGTTAACCTGAGTACCAAGACCCTTCTGAAATGACTTCCAGAAATGAGATGTAAACTGAGGACCTCTATCTGAGATGATAGACAAAGGAACCCCATGCAACCTCACAATCTCATTAATGTAAAGCTTGACGTAATACTCCGCCGAATCTGTAGTCTTGACCGCCAAAAAGGGAGAAGACTTAGTAACCCTATCAACAATCACCCAAATTGAGTTATGCTGTTTGCGAGTACGAGGTAAACCTGTGATGAAGTCCATGTTGATCACTTCCCACTTCCAGGTAGGAATGTCAATCTCTTGAGTCATATCTCCTGGTTTCTGATGTTCTACCTTGACTTGCTGGCAATTGGGGCACTTAGCCACAAAATCTGCTATATCTCTTTTCATACCATTCCACTAATAGACTTCCCGCAGATCGCAGTACATCTTAGTGGCACTTGGATGAATAGAATATCTGGAATTGTGGGCTTCTGCGAGAATATGTTGTCTCAATTCACCCACATCAGGAACACACAAGCTACCCTGATAGCGAAGTACACCATCTCCCCCTTCGGAGAAAACCTCCACTCTCTGATTGTGGACTGCACCCTTAAGCTCAAGCAAGATTGGATCACTGTCTTGCTTTTCCTTAACCTCTACTACCAAAGAAGATTCTACCCCATTTTGAACCGTTACACCACTATCTGATATGCTCATAAGACGAACTCCTAGGCGAGCAAGTCTGTGAACATCCTTTGCTAGCTCTTTTCTTTCTTCCTCAATATATGCTACACTACCCATGGATAATTTGCTAAGAGCATCTACTACTACATTCGCCTTACCTGGATGGTAATGCACGCTCATATCATAATCTTTAAGGAACTCAAGCCACCTTCTCTGGCGAAGATTCAAACTCTTTCTGGTGAATACATACTGGAGGCTCTTATGGTCTATGAACACATATACATAAACACCATACAAGTAGTGTCTCCAAATCATGAGTGCAAACACCACTGCTGCAAGCTCGAGGTAATAAGTTGGATAATTCTTCTCATGTACCTTAAGCTGTCTAGAAGCATAAGCTATAACTTTACCTCGCTGCATCAACACACAACCTAGGCCGACTCTGGATGTATCACAATAGATCACATAACCATCTGAACCCTTTGGTAGAGTCAAGACAAGAGCTGTAGTCAACCTAGTTTTAAATTCTGTGAAGCTTTTCTCACAATCATCTGACCACTGGAACTTAACATTTTTCTGAGTCAACCTAGTCAAGGGTGAGGCTATGGATGAAAATCCTTCCACAAACCGTCTGTAATAGCCCGCTAAACCCAATAAACTTCTGATATCTGTAGCAGAGGTAGATCTGGGTCATTATTTCACTGCTTCTATCTTCTGGGAATCTACTCGAATTCCTTCACTAGACACAATATGCCCAAGGAAGGCAACTGATTGTAACCAAAATTCACACTTGTTAAATTTTGCAAATAACTGGCGATCTTTGAGAGTTTGCAGAACAACTCTCAAATGACTCACATGTTCTTCCTCATTCCTAGAGTAAATGAGGATGTCATCAATAAAGACGATAACGAACAAGTCGAAGTACTGCTTGAGCACTCTATTAATCAAATCCATGAAAGCTGCAGGAGCATTGGTTAGTCCAAATGATATAACTACAAATTCGTAATGACCATACCGAGTTCTGAAGGCTGTCTTCGGAATGTCACTATCTCTGACTCTAAGCTGATGGTAACCTGATCTGAGGTCTATCTTTGAGAAATGACTAGCACCCTGAAGTTGGTCGAACAAGTCATCAATCCTGGGGATAAGGTACTTTTTCTTGATTGTGACCTTGTTCAACTGCCTATAGTGAATGCACATTCTGAGAGAACTATCTTTCTTCTTCACAAACAACACTGGTGCACCCCATGGCGAAATACTAGGTCTGATGAAACCCTTATCTAGAAGGTCTTTCAACTGCTCTTTCAATTTCTTAAGCTCAACTGGAGCCATTTTGTAAGGAGGAATATATATAGGCTGGGTATCTGGAAGGAGGTCAATTCCAAAGTCGATTTCCCTTTCGGGAGGACCTCCGGGAAGATCATCTGGAAACACTTCTGGAAACTCATTGACTACAGGGACTGACTCAAGAGTTGGGGATTCGGAACTAGAATCCTTAACCCGAACTAGATGATAGAGATAACCCTTAGAGATCATCTTTCTGGCCTTAAGGTAAGAAATGAATCAACCCATAGGCGCTAAGCTACTACCCTTCCATTCTAGGATTGGTTTGTCTGGAAACTGAAAACGAACAATCCTTGTTCTACAATCAACTGAGGCATAACAAGAATGTAACCAATCTATGCCTAGAATAATATTGAAGTCTACCATTTCTAACTCTACAAGATCTGCTGAGGTGACTTTCTGAGAGACTGTGACAAGGCAATTTCTGTATACCCGTCTAGCTATAACTGGGTCACTGACTGGAGTAGAGACTGAGAATGGTTCTGAAAGAGTTTCTGGGCTAACACTGAATTGGACTGTTATGTAAGGAATTACAAAAGACAAAGTAGCCCCTGGATCTAACAATGCATAAACAACAAGATCAAAGACTCGTAATATACTAGTGACTACATCAGGAGAATCTTCCTGATCTTGACGAGCCTGAAGAGCATAGAGCCTATTTTGGCGTTGTCCGCCACCTGTACCAGAAGAGTTACCCTGTTGAGTTGGGCAACCTGTTAGTGTTGCTGAAGTTGTAGACTGAGCTCTACCATTATTTCCTCCTAGACCCTGTCTAGAAGGACAATCTTTCAATCTATGACCAGACTGACCACACCCAAAACATCCTTCCTTACCTGCAAGGCACTCGCCCGGATAGTTCTTACTAAATTTCAGGCAAGTTGGGTAGGTTTTGGTGCCTGAAACACTACCTTGAGACTTAGAGCCTGACGCCCTACCTTTCTTGATCATTACGGAACCTGGGGGATGGAACAATAGCTGATGAAGGTGCTGGAGTCGAAGACTTTTGCTGAAACTGCGAACGATTTCCACCACCCGATTTCTGTTGGGAATACTCGTAGTTACATGTTCTTGCTTTCTTAGTCTCCTTAGCCTGTTTCCTAAGCTTATCACCCTCAACCTGCGGAGCATAAGTCATGAGCCTAGAGATGTTCATGCCTCCCAACAACATAGCATTCCTGCACACTATTTTCACTAAGTTTGACACTCTATACAAAAACTTATTCATCTGAGCCCTGGAATCTGCAACCATGTGAGGAGCATACCTGGAGAGTTGGTTAAACTTGAGCCCATACTCTTGGACAGTCATGTTACCCTTTCTTAAGTTCATAAATTCCTGGGCCCTTGCTTCTCTCAACTCTATGGGCTGAAACAATCCCAAGTAATAGGAGCGGCATTTGTACCCTTGTTCTCCTTCCACTGAGTATACCAGATATTAGCCACATCCTTGAGTTGGTAAGATGCTAACTCAACCTGATCATTCCCAGTGACCTGCATCACCTCAAAGATCTTCTTGATCACATCCAAGAAATTATGGGGATCTTCACCAGTCTGCGATCCTAAGAACTTAGACAGCTTCATCCTAACGAAGTCACGGACCCTTGCTACTGCTGATCCACCATTTGCATTCATATGAGCTTGAACCCACTGATTGTTCTAGTTAGCGACACTTTGAGCCAATATCTAAATGGCGTTCTTGAATAAAGCATTTGAGACTTGCTGATCTGGAACTGGAGGAGCTGCATTTGCATTCCTGGCATTCACATTCCTGGAGTTAGATCTACGAGGAGGCATGATCATTGAAACGTAGAAAGTCGAGTTAGAACGGAATTAGATCATACCTTACGCACGATAAGAGTAACAAGAAAATGAAGATTTCCTAAAACACTTTATAACCTCATTCTCATTAGATGTGGTGCGCACTACACACCCATGAAAAAGTACTCTACCTAGTGTAGCTTTTCAGACATCTTAGGACATTTAAACCTAGTGCTCTGATACCAAGTTTGTCACGCCCCGAGCTACCCCCGAGACGCGGACACGGGACCGAGGACCACAAGTGATCCCAAGCTAACCCTGCTGGAATGATCAAGAGAATACTAAATATTATCTGAATAATAGAAACAACGTGGAGGCTATAATCATAAATAAAATGAAAAGATAGGGAATACCCATATACTATTACTGAGATAAATGATAACTGATGAGTTTAATACAAGGAAGATATTAACTCAATACTAAGCTGAATCTAACTGTGTCTGAAATAAGCCTCTAAACTGACTAGAAAGGTTGGGACATGCCCCAACTAGGTCTAGCAAAACTGAAACTAAAGACTTAAAACAATAAAGATAAATATGTCACTAGTCCTCCAAGAATGAGGACTCACAACTGATGCTGCTGAACTGAAGATCAGGAATCGATCTAACGTGATCTGAATGCTGAGAACCTGAACCTACATCACGAGAAGATGTAGCACACGTATGCGTCAGTACTTAAAAGGTACTGAGCATGCAGAATAGAGTAAAGCTGAAGAACATATAACTAAACAAAGCAATAAAGCAATGAAATAATCTGAACATGATATAAATACTGAATACTGAGCTAACTGAATGCAATGACCAATTTATAACATGTTGACTGAATACTGAATGAACTGTAAATGTGGTTAATGCAATAGAGTCTGACTGAACTGTGGGAGCTACTAATAACCGACAATAAAACCACATGAGCTAAATGTGGAGTCTGATGTATACGCCCCATCGAGAGGACCCAATATACTCGGCCAGAGGTATAGAGGCATGTTGGCGTGAACACTAAACTGATGTTGCCCACAGAGGGGACTTACACCTACGTGGCTCGTAGTTCTGGGACTATATGGATATGATGAACCCTAGTCCAACTCGGTATTATACTACTCCCAATATATTAAGTGGTTAACTAGTTAAGACTGAATTTCTGTAAATACTGGATAGCTCAAAATTGAACATACAAATTGAGAATGCAACAATTAATCTGATTATGATGCATTAATAACTGAGGCATGTATAACTGAATAATTGAAATATCTGACCTAGCATGTGTAATTCAAGAACTAAAGAAATACATAGCTAGGGTTCTGAAATTCATGCGAGAAACAATGTAATAACATGATAATCTTATTTGGAACATGTTAATAACTAATTCATGATGATCTGCTGTAATTCTAGAAACCCTAGGTCTATTAATAATAAGGGAATCAAGAAACTGACTGAATTCTAGGGACCCAATGGGCGAAAGGAACCCACAAGTGAAATCCCACATACCTGGTGATGAATTCCACGGAGAAATTCTTAGATTTCAGGGCTGGAATTGATGGAACCTTGCTGCGTTCTTAAACTAGGGTTCTTGACCTTTTTCTCTTCTCTTGCTTCTAATTTTCTAAGTTTTGATTAATGATTTGACTTGGATAAGTTCTAGTTATGTTTCTAGGCTTAAACTGACTAAAACCTCATGATTTAGGGTTTAAATGACATACCTTAGGGGTTAAACAAAATAGAAAAAGAGCAAAAGACCCTTGACTTAATTGCTGTCGGAGTGACCGACGGACGGGACTGACGGGCCGTAGGTCAATTGATGGTCCATCGATTAGAGTTATCGGTCGAGTATGCCCCAAAAGGCTTCACTAAAACGAGCATAACTTTTTACTCGAAGGTCGGATTTTAGTAAACTCGATGGCATTGGAAATATGATTTAATTATCTATCATATCATAGGTCCTTGGACACATAATTCATTTTGTTCTAAGAGTTATGACCATCTGAAGTTGACCCAATCACAATTTTCATCTAACTGACTGCTACCCTCACCTACGGTCAGACCTATGGACCGTTTATCGAATGACGGTCCGTGCTGGTCAACCGTCAATCCGGACTGAAACTGGGCATTAGGGGCATCGATCCACGGACACAAACCACAGTCCGTGACTTGACCTACAAAACTTAGGTCCGGTCGTGGGTCGACACTTGGGCGAATGAGTTCTGGGGGAGTTTGCTATCACGAACCACAGACCTGCAGGACGGACCGTGGGTCCTCCTATGGTCCGTGGATGGTCCCGTGAGTGCCACCTGTAACACCAAAAATCTGCAATCTGGTCTATTTTCGGATACACGGTGTTACACAAGTCTTAACATAAGGTAAATTGAGAAGACTAACGGACTAATAATTGATTGTCTATGAAGCGTCTAAACAACTGAGATGGATGTTGTGACAATCCCCACAACATCCTAATGAATTAAACAAGAAAGCGAATAAAAGAGTCCTCCGAAATGCGATGAGGCTCACCACAGACTCTGAGTGCTCAAACTGGATCAACGAGGTGCTGGATGCTGATCCTGGTTACCTCCATCTGCATCATAATAAAATGTACGAGTATACGAGTTGGAATGCTAACAAACATTGGCTTGAAAGGGAATATGAAAGAAACACTTACATCGGCTCTTCTCAACTTATGAATACTTACTGAACTCATTTCAATATAAAGAAAAGTTGTTTAGAAACATTATGTCAACTCTGTTATAGACAAGGATACAACAACTCTGAATCAATAAACTTATGTATATAAAAATACAATAATTTCTGTGGGAGTTTCTCTAACCGACAATCATCACTATGAGCCTAAGTGATGGTACAACGTTTTACCTCACGTTGCCAAGGACCGTCCTATACCTTGCCATCAGTATAGAACCTGAACTACTAAGTGGATCCACTAGTCTATGCTAAAAAACACTAAGGAATCATCTAAAAAGTATGATCCTTTTTCTGCCCATGATGGCTACATGGTTTATGGGGGCTTGAGTTAATATGAACTCACGTCCCCATATCGGTGCTCAATACTACTCCCAAAATATACTTAGCTCATATGTTTTTAAAACAACTTCTTCTCTGGTTTGAGATAATTGCTCAAACTTAGCTTAAAAGCTCTCGTGGAATCAATGTTCCCTTTTGCTGTTCAAAACTCTTTTGGAAATCTCAGTTTTCCTATCATCTTAAATGTGAAAACATTTACTCTTGGGAATACTTAGTTCCCATATATCATTTTAAAGAAAATGAACTTTGCTCTCACTCTTTACTCAACTTCAAAACTTAAGTCTTAAAACAAGGTTAAAAGCATTTGTAAAAGACTTCTTGAAAAGACTCTAAAAACTTCCTAGACTTGGCTCTTGTCTTTCCTTGAATTTGAATTTATGGATTCAAGGTTATGATTCAGGTTTATGGATGATTTCTAGGTGTTTAGAAGTCAATTAGAGTAGTTAGAATCAATGGAAAGTGTTAGAATACTTTAGAATAACTTAAATAGGCTAAACGATGAAAAACTGGTGAAAAACGCCTATCCAGGTGCGTCCTTGGCGCGACACACCAGACCCCAACTTACTGGGGCTTGTTTTGGGCGCATTGCAGGCGCGCCGCGCCAGCCTCCTGGCTCTATGGGGGCGCGACGCGCCTGGCCCTCCCCAGGTGTGTCTGACGAGTTTTTCAGCTCGTTTTCTGAACCTAAATAGTTTTAAATCGATTCCTTTTCTCAATACTTTCTTAGATTCAGATACCCAACGCATGTACACTAGTATATAACTCGAAACAACTCTTAACAATTGCTAAAACGTGTCAAGAAACCCATCAATCACATGTAAGTTCAAGAATGAAAACAATTCAAGAACACAACTTAAGAACATCAAATTCCAACTCTTTTAGAATGAAAATCACTGAATTAAATATGCTTGGCACGTGGGTGAACTAACTCGATGCTATGTGATCTCGCATACCTTGTAGGGATCACCCCCGACGAATTCCACAAGCCAAACTTTGACGATCCTGAACGTTCTTGCTTTTTCTTCTCCTTTCTCCTTAGTCCTAGCGTGAAAGCCCCACCCAAATTCTAAAACTGACTAAAATCTGATTTGACCCATATTAAACTCCTAAAAATGGATTAAAATAATAGGGTAATGAAAAGACTAAAATACCCCTTAAAATTTCGAATTGGACATTTCATTAATCCGACAACCCAACTTTCAAAGAGCATAACTCCCTCATCTGAACTCGAAAACGCTCAAACTTGACGGCGTTAGAAAAATCATTCCAAGAGCTTTCTAACCATATCTGAAACTACACCTAACTCCTCTTGAGCTAGGAGTTATGATCTTTTGAAGTTGACCAAAAACTCACTTTAATTTAAAATTTTCCAGATTTCCTTGTATTTTCCAAAAATAACTATTTTCAGATTTTTAACTTCTTTCTAGTTCTTTCTAGTTGTGAGATGTTACATTTTGATTCTGAAAATTACTGTTGCAAACAAAATAGGAATACGGTTCTTCACTGTCTGCAAACGAAATAGGAAAACGGTTCTTCAATCGACATCATCACATGCTATTTATACCTGAGTAAGTGTAATTTACAGATGTTCAAATTATTTTGATTTATTTTTCATATGATATCTCCAGTTTTATCTATATTTTTAATGACCTTAAAGATATTCATTAGAACATATACACTTTCTAGAATTTTAGATATTTAAATTAAATTATACATCTGGTAAAGTCTTGAATCAAAAATAAATTTATAATGCCATTCATGTCTTTAAATAGGAGGATTTTAAGAATGAATATGACAATGTGAAATGACTGAAAAAGTTATAAAGAAGGACAAATTAGCTTCATTTAGTTGTCATGTTCTCATCGCTAACGGTCAACAATTTCCGAAATGAAACGAAATAGGAATACGGTTCCATTCCAACTACTGTAATTTAGTTCTTTTTGCAATCTCATATTTTTATGAATATTATTTTTTCACTTTTTCTACTTATGTAACAGGTCTCAATCTTATAGTTAAAAATCAGAACAACCGGAAGTACTGCACCTCAGCTAACCTTCAATACAGTGCATTGCTATCCATAAAACTTAGATGCTTGGCAAATACCTTCAAAATATAAATATGTAATAAGCTTGTCTTCTTAATCTTAGTATTATGCTTGTTACTTATGTTGCATACCTGTAAATCAACTTCTAATTATTAGTGTTATGTTTTGACTTTTGACATTTACTCAATTAATACGCAAAAGCATTTTTCAAGATATGTTATACCTAAAATATATCATAAATAATATTAATGAAATACTCAGATTAAACCAACTATCGAAATAATATTACAATAAATATTATTACATTTTAGCATGAATTCCGCAAATACAAAAATAATATTAAAGAAATATCAAGATTAAGACACTTAGCAAAAGAATATTATAATAAAATCTTTAAAATAAATTACTCACCTACCACACTACCACCTACCACACTACCACTTTCATGAATCCCTCAACTACCAGTTCCGCACCGAAAAATGGTATCAAAGCTATGGATAATAAGAAACATGGTAAGAAACATACTAGTAGAAAATTAAGAAAAATAAGAAAAAAATTAAATAAATTATATCCGGAATATAAAGAACTTAATATCACAAAAACTAATAACAAAAAATTAGATCAATTAATAGATAATATATCTAAAATAGAATATAAATATATTCAATATTTAAAGATACAATGAATAGCGAGAATAATGAATATAAAGAAAAACTTACTGAAATAATTATAGCGAAAAGACAAGAATTAGAACATAGGCAAAATAGACTTAACAGTAATATATTTGCAGGAACTTGTCACAAATCTATAATAGCACAAAGAAAGACTATTTTATATCTAAAAATACAAATAAATAACTTAGAATATAAACTACAACATAATTTATAAATGAATAAAGAAGAATATGCAATAGATGAAAAAATATACGAAAACTATAACGGATTAAAAATAAAGATAATATTTTCTAATCTAGGAAGAAGATATAAGAAAATAGGTGAAAATCTAAGTTTAATGTTAGAAAAAGAAACGGTAAAACTAGAAGATAGTTTAACTGCTATGATAAGAATAACAAAAGAAAATGAAGAAATAGATAGAAAAACGAAAATTGAGAAAATAAAACAACAAGCAAAAAAGAAAGTACAACAATTAGAAGAAGTAAAAAATACTAAAATAATAGAGCTAGAAAAAGAGCTAGCAATATTAAAAGAAATGTATGAAATTAAACAAAAAGAAAAAGAACAAAAAACAAAATTAGCAAATGAGATAATTAAATTTAAAGAAAAATTGCTATTAGAAGATGAATTAGAAGAATTAGAAGAAAAAGAAGAAAATAATCAAAGTAATCTACCTGAAATAAAAATTGATGAAATAAATAACAATGATCCAGATGAACAACGTTCGGAAACAAGCGAAACCTATATGGAACTTTTAGCAAATATGGACAATACAAAGGATTTAGAAGTAAATACAGGAGACGTAGACATGGATGAAAAGCCTAGTACATCAGGAGTAAAAAACCCAAAAAATTTAAATCCAAAATATTATAATGAAAACTATGGACAATATGATAGAGAAAAAACTATATGAGATAAAAGATTAAATAAAAAATGGACACCTAAACCAATGACTGAACGACATGATTTTTTAGATTTAGACTGTGTAGCAGATATAAATAAAACAATCCAATTATGTATGAGATATATATCAAAACAATTAATAGATAACAAAATAGTAATAACAGAAACACCAGAATATATAGAAAAAATACTTACAGGAACAGTAAAATTATGGCTACAAAATTTATCAGATGAAAGTTTACAAACTCTAAGAAGTAATAAAAAATTTGATGGTGACATAGCTACTACAACTATGAAAATATTATATAAATACGAAATAACTATAAGAAACGAATTTAGTAGTATGACAACAGAAGTAGAAGAACAAAATAAAGAAAAAATCATAAACTGAAATCTAATGACAAAATTAGCAATATGTAACATGTGTTATATAGATGAATATACATGTGCATTTAGGGAATATTATTATAAAGAAACATATAACATAGACGAAAGTAAAGAAATAAGAAAATTATACTTTACAAAATTACCGGAACCTTTTAATTCAAAAGTAATAAAAAGCTGGAATGAAGCAGGATTGACAGATACCTTAGGAGCTAGAATAAAATTCTTACAACGATGGTTTATGGAACTATGTGAAAAACATAAAGAAGAAATAAAAATGAAAAAAATATTAGTAAAAAACTTGGCATGTTGCAAAAATAAAACAACACCTCAATTTGGTTATACGGATATGTATTATAGAAATAGAAAGAAATATAATAAAAAATACAGATCAAAATATAAATATAAAAAACTAAGAAGAAGATACTATGTAAAAAACTACAAAACCAAAAGACTATATAAACCAAAAAGAAAACTAACGGAATGTAGTTGTTATAATTGTGAAAAATTAGGACATATAGCTAGAGATTGTAAATTACCTAAAAATTCAAAGAAAAAATAAATATATCAGAAATAATAGTAGACGATGAAAAATATACGCAAATAGAGTACGTAGATTATGAATTAGAAAGCAATGATACTATATATGAATTATCGAAAACTGAAATGGAAAATAATCCAGTAATAGAATCAAATAATGAATACGATATCAATGACTGAAAAAGATATACAAATAATAACTAAAGAAAAATATCAGGATGAAGAATTGGCAGAACAAAGGATAATATTTGATAATAATATATTTGAACAAATAAAAGGAAAAGAATTAGACCTAAGCGTAGCAAAAATTTTCGAAATACCAACAATAAGAAACTAGTTTAAACGACAAAAAGAAGAATATTATGTAGTAAGTCAAAGAGAACATATCATAGATTGCAAATACACTAAAGAAAATGTCAAAATACCAATAATAAATAAAGAAATACAAGATATTAAGGCTAAAAATCCAATTAAATATGTACATTTAGGAGGAACAGAAATACTAATAAAAGCATGTTTTAGAGAAGGAATAGATACACCCATAGAAATATACTTAACAGATGATAGAATTATACAATCCATAGAAAAAAGTATAATAAGTGCGGTAAAAGGTAACCTCATATACCAAAAATTTAAATTTATAATAAGTGCTAATTACTCAGTAGCAATAAATGACAAAAATATAGATAAATCATTACTATTATATTGGAAAATGTCAGGAATAGAACTAGCCCCGGAAAGTAAAATATTTACAGCTAAATATAAAAACTTATATGTTTTAACGACAAAACATAAAATAACAGCAAAAAATAAAATAAAATAAATAAAAATAGAAAATCCTTTTGAAAGAATAGTCACAGTCATAGACAAGAATGACTATAGTTATAATGAAATTGACATAAAAGAAGATTTAGAAATAGTAAAAGAAAGATTAAGCACATAAAAAAGAATAAACATGAACTGTGAAATACCACAAATCTCACAAAAAATGAGTACCTCAAGAAGAATAGATAAAACTCTACAAAAATCAATGGAAGAAGAAATAAAATCACATCATTACTACATAACGGGAATAATGGAATAATGAAAATATTTAATATTAATAGATACAGGACGAGAAGAAAACTATATTACAAGAGAATTAGTGACGGAAGATGAAATAATAACTATTGAACAATCATGCCCCGAACTACCAAAAGCATTAATGTATACCGAAGAAACTACAGAAAAGGAAATAATCATTGGAGGAGTACCAATAGTGATAAAATTTAAAATATATCAAGGAGATGAAAGTATCATTTTAGGAATAAAATGGCTAGAACAAGTAAAACCATATAATCTAGAAGACAAACAGTTAACAATAAATTATGAAAATAAAAGAGTAATAATAAAAAGAACCTTAGTATGGAAATATACATACTTGCAAAGATAATAATAGAGGGATATTACAACAGATATTATACACCAATGATAGATACGGGAGCAGAAACTAATATATGTAAATACAATTGTTTACCAAAAGATAAATGAGAAAAATTAAAAACCCCGATAGTAGTAACAAGATTTAATAATGAAGGAAGCATGATCACATATAAGGCAAAAAATATAAAAATACAAATATGGGATAAGATATTAACTATAGAAGAAATATATAACTTTGAATTAACTACAAAAGATATGCTAATAGGAATGCCATTTTTAGAAAAATTATACCCACATATAATAACAAAAACACACTGGTGGTTCACGACACCGTGTAAACAAAAAATAGGAGCAAAAAGAGTAAATAACAAAAAACGAAAAACAACAGAATTGATAAAAGGAAGCGAAAAAATTACAAAAGAATTAGAAAATATAAAAGAAGAAGACCCTAAAATAGAATTAATTATATTCTCTATAGATAAAGTAAAAATAATCCAAGATAAGTTAGAATTATTATATAGTGAGTATCCTTTACAAGGATGGGAGAAACATAAAACAAAAGTAAAAATTGAGCTAATTGATAATAATAGTATAATAACCCAAAAATCATTAAAGTATAATTTTAATGATTTAACTGAATTTAAGATACATATAAATGAATTACTAGAAAAATGATATATACAAGAAAGCAATAGTAAGCACACAAGCCCGACATTTATCGTAAATAAACATAGTGAACAAAAAAGAGGAAAAAGCAGAATGACTATTGATTATAGAAATTTAAATGCAAAAACTAAAACATATAATTATCCGATACCAAATAAAATACTAAAGATAAGACAAATACAAGGATATAATTATTTTAGCAAATTTGATTGTAAATCAGAATTTTATCACTTAAAACTAGAAGAAGAATCTAAAAAACTAACAACATTCACTGTACCACAAGGATTCTATGAATGGAATGTATTACCATTTGGATATAAAAATGCACCAGGTAGATATCAATACTTTATGGATAACTACTTTAAACAATTAGAAAATTGTGTAGTATATATTGATGATATATTACTATATTCTAAAACCCAAGATGAACACATAAGATTATTATAAAAATTCATACATATTATAGAATATTCAGGCATAAGTCTAAGTAAAAAGAAAGCAGACATAATGAAAAATCAAATAGAATTCCTAGGAATACAAATAGATAAAAATGGAATAAAAATGCAAACACATATAGTACAAAAAATAATTAACTCAAATGAGCAGCTAGATACGAAAAAGAAATTACAATCATTTTTAGGACTAGTAAACCAAGTAAGAGAATACATACCAAAATTAGCAGAGAATTTAAAACCATTACAACAAAATTTAAAGAAAGATGTAGAATACCAGTTTGATAAGAAAGACCAAACACAAATACAAAAAATAAAATTATTATGTAAGAACCTATCTAAACTATATTTTCCGAATGAAAATAAAAAATTTACTTATATAGTAGAATAAGACGCCAGTGAAAAAAGTTATGGAGGAGTATTAAAATACAGGTATGGAGAAGAAAAAATAGAACATCATTGTATATATTATTCAGGAACATTTACTAATGCAGAAATAAGATGGGAAATAAATAGGAAAGAATTACATTCGGTATATAAATGTTTATTATCATTTGAACCATATATTGTATATAATGAATTTATTATAAGAACAAATAATACACAAGTAAAATGGTGGCTAACAAGAAAAATACAAGATTCGGTAACAACGAAAGAAATAAGGAGATTGATATTAAATATATTAAATTTTTACATTTACAATTGAAGTAATAAAAACTGATAAAAATGTTATTGTAGATTACTTATCACGACAAAGCTACTCAGATTGAGACTGAGGAAGAAGATACAGTTGAAAAAATACTCAAAGCCATTACTACACTTTGTACACAAGTGGATAGTATGGACAATGAGATACAAAAGCTAAAGACTAATGAAGATAATCTGAAGTCTAAAGCTAGTCAGCAGCATGACTATAAAAATGCGGAGCTACGTTGATCGGAAGACGGAAAAAACCCAGAGCTAAAAGGAGACGATGGGAAACTCCTTAAAACCCATAATGTTTGTTTAAATACAGCTACAGGTACAAGCAAACAAGTTAGCGATAAACAACATAAAAATGCGAACTTAAACCAGCTATTCGAAAAACCATTTACCCAAAGGACACCTAGACATATGTCCATGGAACCACAAACATCTACATACGCAGATAGTTTGCAAAACAAAAATGAGAAAAAGACATATAACTACATCACACGAACCTATATCGAAAATATACACAAAATCCAAGCTTATTTAAACCTTAACCCAGATCAACTACAAAAGAACCAAACCAGGATTATTTAACACAAAAGTTACAAGGATATAACATGTTAATTGCACGGCAAAAAACTAATGCTAATTTAGTAAGAACATGTTACAACTATGGACTATTAAATACAATATATACATATGACGGAGAGGAACTAAGTGGAATACCGGAACTACATAAAACATTTATTACATATAAGAGAGTTACTAAGGGAAATTTATTCTATGTAAAATTTTATACGGCAACAATAGAGATATTATACGAGGAAATAAAACCTCCGATATAAGAGGTGAAGATAAGACTAACAAAAGATATGATAATACCGGAAGATATCGGACAACAACCAGAGATACAAACAAACTGGATACCCAATTTTTATGCCAATAAGAGAATAATTGGTATATCAACCATTATACAAGAGCTAGCAAATAATTATTTAAATGGAAACGCTATATGGAGCTACTATGCAAGAGATCAGTTAATGATTTATTCCAATTCAAGGGAGCTAAGGAAAGTAGATATGGATGAAGTCCAGAGATGGATTTTGTCATTACTTAAGCCAGAAGAACGACCTACGACGAGAGCACTAAAGGAAGGATTTATTTCAACAGAGTTACTAACCAGATATTGCAAAATAATTGGACACAAATATCCTGATCACATATGTTCGAAATGTAACGGTGAAGATAACATAATTCCAGATGTCAATTTAGAGTAAAAGAAGATGATGAAGATAAGATGCAGACAAGACAAGATAAGATATGGACAAGATAAAAGAGATAAGATAAAGATGCAAATGGCAGATAAAATGACAAAAAAGATAAAGTAAATAATGTAAAGTAGTCAAAAAGATGTAGATAAGATGTAAATTAGTCAAGTATGTATTATTATGCATGTGCATAGATAGGACAAGTGTAAAGGAAGGTATGGTGTGTCATAAGTAGTAGGTATAGTGTGTCATAAGTAGATGTGTCATACTATATTATTAGGCACATTATTATACTAGATAGGTACATTATTAAGTAGTATGTACGTGTAGTATTGTGAAAGGTTGTAAAGTAGCAAATCCTTTCTATATAAAGGAAGGCATATGTAAATAAAAAGGCAGGCAATGCCTGATATATAAAACACTCTTTTCAAAAACCGCTCTACAAAAAATTAAGTATTTAGATAAATGGAGCAACAATCTGAAATCCAATCAGATATTTCAGATAGCATGAATAAGCAAGAAGCAAAGGTATATTGTTCAAAAAATATGCAGAACTAATTTCATATATTCCTGAATATCATATATATGATTGAATAAATTTATGTTAGTTATTATGTATTAGAATTATTTGAATCATGATTTCTAGTTTATTAGCACACTGAAAACATGGAGAAAACTTCTATACTATGCCATCCTAATGTTGAACCCGGTAGGCGAGGAAGCCGTTTAGGGGAGTAAACAAAGTTGAGGCGCTGATAAGAAGGAAATATCCGCTAAAGTACGATGCTAGTAGTGACAGGAAAACATGATAAACAAATAATCTGGTTCATAATGATCTAATATGAATTTAATCAATTATGAATATGGTAGGAAGGAATAATTTGAAATAAAAAACCTGCATGATAAAGAACATGACTAAATACGCTCATGATGAAATGATAAAAAACTATTAAACTTTAATCTTATATATACTTAAAGATATAAAAATAATTGAATTAAGAAGAATCATATGGGAAAAAATATTAAATGATGACGAATCAGAAGATATATTGAACCAACAATGGTATGAAATAGACTTACATGATTTATACTACGAAAGAATAGAATGGTACGATTTAGAAATAAATTCAGACTAAAATGAACTACAAATATTTACAATATTGGACAGAATCTATGGAAAATATCAAATTGTTAGAACAATTAATGGAAGAAAATTTATATATGTACCAAAGAACCCAAAATATGTTATACCTAGAATATATCATAGATAATATTAATGAAATACTCAGATTAAACCAACTATTGGAAGAATATTACAATAAATATTATTACATTTTACCATGAATTTCGCAAATACAAAAAATAATATTAAAGAAATATCAAGATTAAGACACTTAGCAAAAAAATATTATAATAAAATCTTTAAAATAAATTACTCACCTACCACACTACCACCTACCACACTACCACTTCCACGAATCCTTCAACTACCAGTTCTGCACCGAAAAATGGTATCTTACATAACCAACACACCCTTAGATCCATCAAATTTTATTTCTCCAATTTCACGTAAAAACAAACTTAACAAAAGAAAAGAAATAATATTTAATAATATTGGACTCATGCTGGCACGGGCTATTGCTTTCTAGTATTATAAAGAAAATAAAGTTTATGCAAATTATATATCATAAGATTTATAAATTATCACTTATATTTATATTTTACTTTATAAATTTTCAACATAACATTGGTATATTTACCTGGACATTTAAAGAAAGAATGAAGTGTGATGTTCTGACAAATACAAATCATGGTGATGTCACAACCTAGACCATCGTGATTGGCACCCACAATAACCCTCCAGTGGGAGAACCATTACTACAACCCGACTAAGTAATTTAACAAAAAACTAAGCATTTAAAGATACAGAAGCAGGTTTAAATGACTAAATAAATATGGAGTTCCCATAAACTTCGAAGGTCCAACAACAACTATCGCAAAAATTTAACCCCTAGAACTGAAAGTCATTGTACCAAAACTCTGTTAACCAACAAGTCTAAGAAAAGGGGTGCAATCTCGAAACTCACATAAGCAAAAGTTTAACTAAACAGTCTGAGTCCGAAAAGAATGGACTAAACAAGGAAGGATCCACGGCAGCTTGAAAGAACTAGCTCACCCTCAAATTTGATTTTCGATCAATGATTCCCTACCTGAGGTCTATCAGTTGTCGCCTGAAGATTCCCTATACTCAACAAAGAATGAGCAAGTGCGATATTAGTACACAAACCACAGTGTAATGGTAGGATCACACGGCTACTCTAGTAAACGAAACATAGGCAAGCAATTACAACACAATAAACACACATATACATAATACATAAATCAATTATCATTTCAGGAGCAACATACCCAATATCAATGACAAGTAGACATGAATGTAATAATCACAGTGGCCCTCTCATGGAACCCACACCAAAACTGTTAGTGTGTCGGAACGTGATGAGTTTTGAATTTGGACTCATTTAGGACTTTATTTAGATAGATTTAGTATCCTCAAATACTTAATTTGTGCCATAAACTGATAATAAATCCTTGATTTTCAGGTACATGGATTGAGGAACAAAGCAAGGATACTAACATGCAAGAAAGAACAAAATAAACTAAAGAAATGAAGAAAGGCAAGCCTAGTGATTGCCAAGGGCATTTGACGAATTGCCGAGTGGCTATCTGACCGCCTAAAGTTCCAGTGTGCCAAGCCCTGAAGGAAAGAACCAAGTCGACGATGAAAAAAAGCAGTCGGCGGATTGCCGAGTAGTTCCGCGAAGCCAAGATAGATCTCCCAAAGTTACAGACCTTGAAGATGTTGAATGATAAGGAGAAAAAGGTGATTGAAGGGGTCAAAGGGAGGCTCGCCGAGTGGTTCGGTGAGCCCGACTTACGTCGCCGAATGTCCTTTCGTAGCTTTTTTTTTGGTGACTATAAATTAAATTTTGAACATTTAGCTTAGTAGTTTTTTGGCATCTTTTGATATCTATCTTCCATTGAAACATTTTTGAGAAGTTTTCCCTGAAGTTTTTCTTAGTTTTGAAGAACCTTAGAGATTCAATTTGGAGATTTTGGTAGTGGATTTCAGATTTTCTTCAAATTGAGCATAAAGACTAAATTTCTCTTACCTAATTGATGGCTAATCGATTCGGTAATGATTTTTACCTTTTTATGATGTTAGGCTAAAACCTCAATTCTTGGGGTGTGATCATGTGATTATGAGTTGAATTAGTTTTTGGGTATTGTTAATTACTAGTTTAAACGTTGTTTAAAAGTGAGTTCAATCATTAATTGTGGTTTAATTTATGAATTGTAATTGCAAATACAGTTCTACTTTTGTGTTCTTGGCTTGTTCGAGAGAGAGGTTTTAGAACTAACATTATTGATTGATGATTTGTGGGTGTTGGGTTGACCGGGGTTTAGCTCGAGAGAGTGAATCCTAAACCCAATCCTACCCATCTAGTTCAAAAGAGTGGATGGATTAAGGTGTGGGGTGTTCTTCGTTGTCGTGCTTGTTGATGTTCGAAAGAAATCACATGATTTGGGGTAGTTGTTCGAGAGAAAGCTACCCCCCTTATAGTCTAGCCTACTCATTGATTTTCAGTTGTTTACTAGTAGTATCAATTACCCATATATATATTTGCCTATAATCGATCACATCCCGAGAATCTATCACCCTATTGTTATTTCAAATCGTTTGTGACTGTTTGTAGTTGATAATTATAAACAAATCCCCCATTTGATTGTGTCACCCCTTTAATTTGATATGCCTTTTTCCGATAATCTTTATTCCTATGGCTGATTAGACCACATTCATACTTCTTAATTGAATTGTGAACACGTACCGCTTCCTGTGGGATTCGATCCAAAGTTAGTTAGTTAGGTTTTATACTGATTTACAATCGTTGACACTTAGAATTGGAAGAAGTGTGCTTGGAACGTTAAATCAAAATGGCGCCGCTGCCGGGAGTGGTGTTGTTTGAAATTCTTTTAGTGAAGTTGAATTTTGTTCTTTTTAGCCATAAATGAATCTACTTACTTTACTCTTGGATTTGTGTTGCTTGTGTTGAAATAGAGGGGGAAATGAGCATCAACGGAAATAATGGTAGCCAACTGGGCCACCTAGATGACATTGGGAACCTCAACGATATCAATGACCCGAATCTAGTGGGTGGTGTTGGTGCCATTCATTTGCCTCTAGCTGAAGGAAACGTTGTTTTCCACATTACAAGCACTATGGTTCAGCTCCTACAATTGAAGGGTTTGTTTGGTGGGCTGGCTCATAAGGATTCCCATGAGCACATCAGGAATTTTGTTGATGTTTGTAGACCGTTCTCCTTTAAGAACATATCTCAAGAATCGGTTCGGTTGAGGTTGTTCCCATTTTCTCTAATGGGAGAGCATGCAAGTGGTTGGCTGAGTTGCCAAGAGATTCTATCACTTCGTGGGATGAGCTTATTACTGCATTCCATGTGCAATTTTCCCTCCTTCGAGACTTGGCTGAGGTTTAAAAAGATGGTGCTGCAGTGGCCAACTCATAGATTCCCCGATAATGTACTATTGCAATACTTCTACCAAACCATCGATTCGGTGAAAATGGGAGTGGATGATCAACTTTCTTCGGGAGGATTAATGCAACAGCCGTATGCGATAGCATTCCAACTCCTCAATTGCATGACCAAGATTAACCAGGCATGGTACACCCGCGAAGATCAAGTCTCTCCTCTTACTTATAAATTGATGAAGGAGCAGATTGAAAAAGATCAAGAGAGAGACCAAAACATGGCAAAGATGATGACCCAACTGGACATCTTGGCCAAGAATGTCATGGGTGTTGGTACAAGAAACATTAATGTTGTCGGTGTTGGTGGTGTAAACCCCGATGAGGCCAAATTTGAAGATTTGTACAATGAGGAAGTGAACTTCCTATCCAACCAAGGAGGAAGTTATCGTGCAAACTACCTTAGGCCGGGTGGTAACCAAGGTTGGAATAGAGATGAGGGTTGGAGAGACTGTGACAGAGAGTGGCGTGATCGTAACGCCTCTTGGAAGGAAAGAGCAGGGGAGAAAGATAGATATGTGCCTCCCCATGAGCTTCAAAAGCCCAAAGATTCTGAGGGTGGCCATACGAAGGTCATGCTCTCACGCATTCATAATAAGGTTGAGGGGTCCGATAAAGTTTTGAAGGAAATAAAAGAAGATGTATCGATTCTCAACTAGATGATGATTTTGTCTCTATCAAGCAGTTGGAGACCCAAATGGGTCAGATTTCGTCTCATCTAATACCAAGACAATAAGGGGTGTTGCCTAGTGATACTATGGAAAACCCATAGAATGAAACTTGAATAAGTATTTGCATCATGCCACGACGTTAACTAAGGCACTTCTTGGGAGGCAACCCAAGTTTTTAATGCTTTAAGTTTGACTTTTAATAATTGGTGTTGATTTTGCAGGTTGAAAAGTGGAACGTGTTTGAGAAATGCAGGTTGGCGAGCCAAGAGTCTAGTCGGTGACTCGTCGAAGAGGTTGACGAGCCCCACATGGATCACCGTTAGACCCACAAATTTCAGAGGTGGAAGTCTGTAAAACTCGACGGGTCAATGGCTGAATCGGTGACTCGTCGAACAGGTCAGCGAGCCCAATTTTGTCCACCATTTGGACCCCCAAGTTAACTGGAGGTCCTGTAAAACTCAGTGGGGTAAGTTACCACTCGGAGTATCACTGAGTGGTTCGGCGTGGTCAACTAATATTGTCGAAAGGGCTGCGAACTGAAAGGTTTTAAAAGGCCAAACAGTTTAAATTTTCAAAAATCTTTCACATTCTCTTATTTCTAGCCTCGTACACTCCCACCCACACTCTAGACTTTCTATATTTCCAATTTTAGTCATTTTTAGTTATTGATCTTGTGCTCAGATTTGGATTACAGTGTCGCCTAGCATATCAAATTATTTATTCAGCTTGAAGGTTGGTTTTTCGAACCCCGAACTCTAGTTTAGAAGTTGATGAGTCCACAAATTGGACTCATTTAGGGCTATATTTTAATAGCAATTGTGTCCTCAAATGCTTATTTTATTTCAATATCGGATGAAAACCCTTAAGTTTCAGGTATTCAAAGATTGAAGGAAAGCATGGACACTACTTTGCAAAAAGGAACGAAAAGACTGAAAAGAACAAGAAAATGAAGGCCCGAGGATTGCCAGTCCACTTGGCGAATCGCCGAAGGGTCTCACTCCACCTTTTGTTCCAGTGTGATGAGCCTAAAGGAAAAGATCAAGTCGGCGGAACAAGGGAGCAGTTGGCGCATCGCCGAGCAGTTTCGCGAAGCAGTACTATATCGCCCAATGACCCAGAGCACGACGATGCCGAATGATGGTGCAAGACGGTGAAGAACTACACCAAAGGGGGAATCACCGAGTTAGTCGGCGATTCCGACTAATGTCGCCGAATGATCTGTTGCAACACAAATTTTTGAAAACTATAAATACTCGTTGAGAGTTATAGCTTAGTACCAGATTTTGGTATCATAATATTTTCAGGTGAAACAATTAATATAATTTTAGTACTTTTTCTCTGAGTTTGAGAGGGTTTTGAAACTTGAAGAAGATGAGGGTTTCATCTCCAAGGATTTGGACTTGGGTCTCTCGGATTCTTTATTCTTAGCCTATAACAAGACTTAATTCTTCATACCCATTTGAATGCAAGTTCATTTAGGTATAAATTTCTATCTCTTGATATGTGGCTAAAAACCCCATTCTTGGGGTGTGATTTAGCAAATATGTGTTGAGATTATTGTTGGGTTTTGCTTGCTGATAGATTAGATGTATTTTAATGGTGATTTCACCTAGTGGTTGTGGTTTAACTTAATGGGTTTGTAGTTACAAATACTAAATCACCCATGTATTGTTGGCTTGCTCGAGAGAGAGGTCGTGAAACCAAGACCGCTTGACTGATGGCCTAAGGAGTGGGTCGACATGAGGTTTTGCTCAAGAGGGTGAGCCCTAGTCCCATATCCTAACACTCAGCTCTAGAGAGTGAGTGGGTTAAGGTGTAGGCTGGCCTTCATGCGGCAAATGGGTGTCCGAGAGGAACCTATTTGAAACGGGGTAAGTTGCCTGAGAGGAAACTTATTTCCATCTAAAGCTTAGCCTAGTCAATATTATCTTGCAAATTTCCTATCGAAAGCATTTACCCAACGATTTAAATCAATATATATTGTGGTCACACCCAAAGAATCCCCTCTCATTCGTAGATTTCTCTGTTATTTTTACTGTTTTAGCTATACTTGTGACAAAACCCCCATTTGATATTTGACACTTTTGTGTCACCCCCCTTTAATTTACAATGTTTTTAGTCGTTAATGTCATTAACTATAACTAGTTAGAAATAATTTTATTTTTCTATTAATTCTCAAAACGACTCCCCTGGGACTCGACCCCAACCCTTGGTTGGGTTATTATATTATTGCACGATCGTAGACACTTGCATCGGAAGTTGTGTCATCAATTACGCAAACATCAAAATGGCGCCGCTGCCGGCGAGTGGTGTTATTTGATAATTTTTAGTTAAGTTGAATTTTGTTCTTGTTAGTTATAGTGATACTTACTTAATTTTTAGTTTTGTCTAGCTTGTTTGTGTGTTGAGACAGGATCATGAGTTTACATGATGGAGATGGTGAACCAATGGAGCACCTTCTAGTAGAAGTGCTAAGGTTCAGAGATAGCATCCTGACCTTCAAGAATCTAGAAGGAGAACTTTTTCATGAGTCGTGGCTGAGGTTTAAAACACTATTAATACAATACCCTACTCATGAGATCCCCAATCTAATTCTACTGGACTGTTTCTATAAGGGTCTAAATCCCAGAAACAGAGGATTAATCGATCAACTTATCCTAGGTGGCCTTGGGAGACACTCCTATGAAACCGCAGCCACAATCCTTGACCTCGTGGATAAAACCAACAAGGATATTTAATAGGACCATCAATTGAACATTTTGCGATGGATGACTTGACCAAAATGTTGAGGAACTGGAGGTGATGTCCAAGGAGAAGAGCAAATACATACCACTTACCGAGTAGGGAATACCTGTGGACATTGAAAATAAGCATATCAAGGACATGCTATTAACCATTCTCCATAAGCTAAATGAGCAAGATAGAGTGGTAGAGGAGATTAGAGAAAATGTAGAAGTGCTAAATCAGCTGAGCGATTCTCACTCTAGATATATCCAGCTAATTGAAACTCTCTTGGGTCATGTAATGCCTCATCTCCATTAAGCACAAAGCAGGGGTTTGCCAAATAATGTTTTGGCTAACCCCAAAAGTGAAGTTTAGGTGTTAACCCGCGTCGTGCCACGATGTTAACTAATGAGCTGTTTGGGAGGCAATCCAAAACCATTTATTGCTTTCTTTTTCTTTGATAAAATAATGGTGTGTTGATTGTGCAGATGGAGGTGTGGAGAGTGAACGAAAAGTGCAGATTGGCGAGTAATAAATCCAGTCGGCAAGTCGCCGAAGGGGTCAGCAAATCCGATCTTATCCGCTGTTTGACTCTAGACATTATCAATACTAGAGTCTGTAAAACTCGGCGAGCTTTGGAAATTATTGGCGAATCGCCGACAATGTCGGCGATCACGATGGAAATCGCCGTTTGGACCCCCCGTAAACCAGAGGTTCTGTAAATTTCGGCAGAGAAACAAAACAGTCTGCGTGTCGCCGAGTGAGTAGGCAAACTTGACTAATGTCACCGAGTGGGCAAGAACTAGACAGTTTTTACAAGCCTAAGGTTTAAAAGTTTCAACTTCATTCACTTTCCCTCACTTTTTATCTGTTCAAAACCCACACCTGCACTCTAGTTTTATATTTCTTGCACTTCTAGAGTATCTTGGTTCATTGATTTGTGCTCGAAGTCAGATTTCTTTGCTGCTTTGCATTTCAGTCTTACCGTTTATCAGCATCAAAGGTTGGTTGCTTGACACTCGAAATTATTTTACAGAACTCATTTGAACTATCTGTATCTTGTTCTTATGCATGCCTATATTGATCTAGAAATATGGCCCAATTTGTTTATAAGTGTTGAGACCCCGTCTATTTGTGCTTTTAGCAGAAGTATATTTCGTGGGATTGTGCTTGGATGTTATGGATCTGAGCTAAATCTCACTAGTGCATGGGCTAACTTTTTTTCGGGGTTAGGGTGTTGAATTCGAGAATGTGGGTTGAGAATAGGTGTGTTAGGCTGACTAGCGAGCTAGGTCTAGCCCACTGAACTACTCGGCGGTTCGCCAAATGCTCTCATCTCACTTCAATTTCTTGTAGAAGTTGATGTTTAATGCTGTAACTTTCGGCGAGAAGTCTGAGGTCTCCAGAAGTACTCGGCGACTGATCGCCCTTTTTCTGCGCCCTTTGATTTTGCATGCATTTCAACTTTTGGCTAACTCACCAGACCTTTTGAGAAAATTTCTTAGATTCTTCTTGAGGATTTACAGATATGGCAAAGCCAAAAGCTGCTGAGAGAATTGTACCAGCCCAAGACTGATAGGAAAATGATGAATAATGAGGCCACTACATCCAAAAACAAGGCTACTACACCGCCCACGTCTGGTGGGAAAAAAGATAAGGGAAAGGGAAAGAGAGCCAGGGAAGTCTATGCATCCTCTGGTCGGATACCTATTTCAAAAATTCCAAGAAGCCATAAAGAACCCTCATGGGCTCAGGAGTTCTATGCCACTGTACATGCCTATTGGGAAAATTTGCAGGAAGTCACTCCTAATGGACCTAACAGGGTCGATGCATCAGAAATAACCCCGGTTCTTGATGCCCAAACCTTGAGCATGACCCCGGGCATTGATGCCCAGACAAATGGAGCGACTATTTAGACAGGATCCCGTCTCTACCTCCCTCTCTGTCTTTCTTTATCTTGCCTTTCAGATTCTGTGTTAATTGCATTTGAGGACAAATTGCTTTTATTTGTGGTGGGGTGAGGCTCACCTTTTGTGTGCTACTTGTGATTCGTATTTTGAATATATTTGGGTTGTTCTGCTTTAAAATTATGTTTTATATGCTTTCTGTGGATGTTTAAGCTTATGGCTCCTTTTATTTTAAATTGTAAAATGATTTTAACCCTTTCGAAAAAAAATTTAGTTTTCGAAAATTTTTGCCACCTCTTGTGTGTTGAAAGTGGCTGTTCTTTTGCAAAATATAAGTCTCAGTCCCGATCAATACTGATGACTTGAATAGTGATATCAATCGAACGAACATGAATGCATAGACAATATGTGAACTCTTTGCATCTCGTTTGTGATTAGCCATTTATCGAATTGATTCTCTTGTAATGACCGTTGCACACTAGCGAAAGTGTATAGTCTTGTTTGACTTAAGTGTCGATGTTTTGTGTGATTAGCTTACTTTGAACCATTTATGAAAAAACCCAGAATTTGCCCCGCTAGGCTGATTGATTTAGAAAGGTGTGCTCTTGAAATGATCTTAGGTAACTTTAAAGAGTGTGAGCCAAATTTGACATATACCTCTTTTGTGGCCTACCCGTGCGCATGTTAAACTCTTTTGAACAGCCCTTGAGCCTTACCTTTATTTGGAAGAACCTTGATGAACCCTAGACCTTACTTGACCCACTACCTATAATCCTCTGGATTTGTGGTTTAGCGAATAGCCAACTTAGGCCAAAAGCCTAAGTTGGGGGTGTGATGAAAAGGAAAAGGAGAAGTCAAGAAGTGCAAGAAAAGTAGCCCTTAACCCATGGTATTGCAAGACAAAATGGAAACCCTTCAAAAAAAAAATAAAAAAAATTGTGGAATAAAAAGTGCAAAAGGAATTGGGTTTCCAAGCAATACACAGAGAGTGAATAAAATGATGACTTAGAAGCACTAGAAGAAAAAGGGATAAGGGAAAGGAAAAAGATGTTTTGAGAACACCACATCTCACGAGGGTGAGGAAGTCACTGAGCCTAAATGACCATACGTTTGCACTCAGCCCCATTTCAAGCCTTGAAAAGACCTTTTTGATCTTGAGTAAGACAAATTGAAAGTCGATTGGAAAATAAGGGCAAACCTATGGGTGAAAACATGCATTGTGTTCATTTTTTTAAGTGTGAGCGTTGCATCTGATTCCTGATCTTCTTGAATTGATTAACCTCTTTGTGTGAATATGAAATTATTGTTTACGTGAGGGCATTTGGATACTTTTTGTTAAGCTTGAACTTGCACAAGTAGCAAGTATTGCGAGCATGAGAATCTTTGGTAATAGTGTGTCACAACTTGAATATTTGAGTACACAATTGATCTTTGCCTGAGTAACTTGAGTCTTGCTGGGTACATTCATGATTGAGTCTTGTGTAGCACTGTTTGAGACACCCTTTGTGATCAGTTGAACTCGAGTTTGGTTGAGACAAGCAAACGTTTAAGGTGGGGGTGTTGATAAGTCCACAAATTGGACTACTTTAGGGCTATATTTTAATATAAATTGTGTCCTCAAATGCTTATTTTATCTCAATATCTGATGAAAACCCTTAAGTTTCAGGCATTCGAAGATTGAAGGAAAGCATGGACACTACTTCGCAAAAAGGAATGAAAAGGCTGAAAAGAACGAGAAAATGAAGGTCTGAGCATCGCCGAGTCCACTTGGTGAATCACCAAAGGGTCTCCTCCGCCGTTTTTTCCAGTGTGCTGAGCCTAAAGGAAAAGATCAAGTCAGTGGAATAAGGGAGCAGTCGGCGCATCGCCGAGCAGTTCCGTGAAGTAGTACTATATCGCCCAATGACCCAGAGCACGACGATGCTGAAGAATGGTGCAAGACGGCAAAGAACTACACCAAAGGATGAATCACCGAGTTGATCGGCGATTCCGACAAATGTCGACGAATGATCCGTCGCAACACAAATTTTTTAAAACTATAAATAGTCGTTGAGAGTTATAGCTTAGTATCAGATTTTAGTATCATAATATTTTCAGGTGAAGCAATTAATATAATTTTAGTACTTTTTCTCTGAGTTTGAGATGGTTTTGAAACTTGAAGAAGAAGAGGGTTTCATCTCCAAGGATTTGGACTTGGGTCTCTCAGATTCTTCATTCTTGGCCTGTAACAAGACTTAATTTTGCATACTTATTTGAATGCAAGCTCATTTAGGTATAAATTTCTATCTCTTGATGTGTGGCTAAAAACCCCATTCCTGGGTGTGATTTAGCAAATATGTGTTGAGATTATTGTTGGGTTTTGCTTGCTGATAGGTTAGATGTATTTTAATGGTGATTTCACCTAGTGGTTGTGGTTTAATTTAATGGGTTTGTAGTTGCAAATACAAAACCACCCATGTGTTTTCGGCTTGCGAGAGAGAGAGAGGTCGTGAAACCAAGACCGCTAGACTAATGGCCTAAGAAGTGGGTCGACATGAGGTTCAGCCCGAGAGGGTAGCCCTAGTCCCATATCCTAAAACTCATCTTGAGAGAGTGAGTGGGGTAAGGCATAGGCTAGCCTTCATGCGGCAAATGGGTGTACGAGAGGAACCTATTTGAAACGGGGTAAGTTGCTTGATAGGGAACTTATTTCCATCCAAAGCTTAGCCTAGTCACTATTATCTTGCAAATTTCCTATCGAAAGCATGTACCCAACGATTTAAATCAATATATATTGCGGTCACACCCCAATAATCCCCTCTCATTCTTAGATTTCTCTGTCATTTTTACTGTTTTAGCTATACTTGTGACAAAACCCCCATTTGATATTTGACACTTTTGTATCACCCCCCTTTAATTTACAATGTTTTTTATCGTTAATGTCATTAGCTACGACTAGTTCGAACTAATTTTATTTTTCTATTAATTCTCGAAACAACTCCCTTGGGACTCGACCCTAACCCTTGGTTGGGTTATTATACTATTGCACGATTGTCGACACTTGCATCGGAAGTTGTGTCATTGATGATGCAAACATCAAAAGTTGAACTCAAATGCTTTTGGTAATTTTGTGATGATGTGTGTTGGGCCTGTGTTCGAATCGTATTTGATGTGTGGGTTTTCTTATTTTAGTTTTGAAATTGCGCCCATTTGCTTAAAATGTTGATTTCCCAAGTTTTGTGCGTTAAAATTGATCTTAAATTATTGGGTTGCGGTTAATTTATGTTGGGTCTAGTTGGGTGAAGTTTGAGTAACCCCCATTTGAGCTAAATGACTTACTTTGCCTAATGATGGAGCATTTAACGTCATTCCTTAGGGAATAAGTCGTTAAATAGTTAATTTTGGCCAAACCGAGGAAGTATGAGTTCCCTGGAGGCATGGGTCGATTGGGTATGGTCTTGATTACATAAGTGTGTAGTTTGATTTTGATTTCGGAGGCTTCGGGATTGAATTTGGGAAACAGGGTTGAAATTTGGCACTTTGGTCATTTGGCGAGCTGGGTCGAGCTCGCCGAACGGTTCGGCGGTTCACCAACGTCCTCCTTTATCGCCTTTAATTTTTCAATTTGTCTTAGTTTGGAGTTTGTAAATTTTGGCGAGAAGCCTGAACTCGCCGAGTTCACTCGGCGACTCACCGAATGTTTCCTTTAATCACCCTTTCTGCGCTCCGAACCCCTAAAACAAACTGTTAATTTCAGCGGGCTAGTCTGAGCTCACCGAGTGATGTCGGTGATTAGTCGAAGGACTCGACAACACGCTGATTGGTTCGGTGAGTCTTTCTGCAATCTGAATTTTGCAGTTTTTCTTGGGTATTTTCTAACTCAGGTCATTGTGTTTTGCAGATATGGATAGGACCAACTGGGATCGCCCCACAAACGAGCACGAGGCATCGTAATCAATGAAGGAGAAACTGCTTCTTCTTAAAAGGGCAAGAAAACACCTCCGAAGGGAGGCAAGGGCAAGGACAATGTACCCGTAGCCGAGAGATCGGAGCACAACTCCGGCAGTGATGGGGATTCTTTCCATTCTCAAGCTTCATTCTCCGAGCCTAAGGATGATGATATGCTCAAATTACACCTGCCTAAAGAAGTATAAGCGATTGTTATCATGTAAAGAACCCAACTTGTAGGTCGGGGTCGATCCCACGAGGAATACGGTAAAGAACCCAACTTGTAGAGACGCACTAAGACTCTAAACGACACTTGAATAGAAGCAAGCATTCAAGAACAAGCAATCAAATGGCTCTCTATCCCGATTCTCTTTTCGATTGCAAATCTTTTCTCTTAGACTCAACAAGCTAACTCATGCGGATCAAAATATGACAAAGATCGACCAATCAACACACAACATACATTGTTTTGCTATCACCAAGGTACCAACTTTCCGACAATGTAACTAGTGCACTTACTTCAAACGAAATCCCTTTTTCACACAATGAATATGATTTTGTGTACAAGGATTCATTCAACACTCACGCTCAGAAGTAATTTAAAGTACAATTAGTGCTCAATACCATAGGCTTGCCCTTATTTTCACTGCTTAGACTCTCCAAACTAGTTGCTAGTATCACTATAGGACTTTTCTTAGCTTGTAACGTAGGCTCGGGGTCAGGTGTGGTACATTTAGATACTTTTTAGTGACTTTCTGCCCTTCCTTGACATTACATTTGCTATTTACCTCTTCCTTGACCTATTTTTGGCAACTCTTCATCTAACTTTCTTTCCCTTCACTCTTTTCAACCAAGGATACGACTTTTGACTTTTTGACTCTTATTTCTTATTTTATTCTTTTCCTTTTACTTTCTTTTCTTGTATTTATTTTCACACTTTTCTTTTGCTTCTTTTGCACAAAGTCACATCCTGTTTCATACTTTTTCCTCTTTTCAATTCGAAACTTTTTTCATTCCCTTTTTTCATTTGGTTTCCTTTTTCATAGCCACCCTCAACTTATGAATTCTGCATTAGTTGAGGTGCACAATGTACGATGTCGGACTAGGGCCAAGATTAAGGTAACTTTTGGGCTTAGCCACCCTAAACTTAGGCGTTTGGCCTAAGTCGAGGTGCACATGTCCAAGGAGGGACCGGGGCCAAGACAATGTTTTTAAGGGAAGGTGAGTTAGGTGAATCAAAAGAATTGGTCAATTTTAGGCTCAAATAGTTGGATCAAAAGGGACTAATGCTATCATTTGGTTAGATCATTTTAGGCTTAAGTGGACTGATTTGAACAATGACCTATGATCACTTCCTAACTTCTAGCCTAGATTATCCTAGCAGGACCAACGGGGCAAGTTCTAGATTGGCACAAAACTATTTGAACAATTCAACCATTCTCACACACTTTCGGCACATAGTTTCATTACCAGATTATCAGATTATCATATTACCCAGTTCAACTTTTTAGTTTAAGTCATGAGCTCAAGTTGGTTTTTTATCATGTCATACTCAGAGCCAACACATTCAACTCATTCTATCCTACAATTTTTAGCACATATCACAAATTTTGGACGTGTATCATTTTTCATTTTTAATTATGCCATCATGCTTCATTCTTTCTCATGCTTCTACACATACAATCCTAACACATTCCAGTTCAACAAAAATTAAAACAGTCTCTTGGGGAAAAAGAACACAGGCAATAAAACCCCTAGAGAGGATTATGAGTTGGGTTAATCAGACTTCACCCTATCACTCACAATCCGTTTACCCCACCCTCCAAAAAATAGAGTGAAATTGTCTCCAATGCACAAAAAGTAAAGAGTAAAGGATTGGGTGAAGCTAACCTGTGGCACATAGCACCGAAAACTTATCAACAAGCAGGTGGGTCTGGTTTCTTGGAGCCCCTGGAACAACACTTGGGTCACCCTCAGTAGTGTCCACATAATCTATCACAACACCCTCAGTAGTGCTATCAATCTCTCAAACCGCACCATCAGTGGTGCTCACATCATCTCCTACAATAACTGCAGCCTCAGTGGTGGGCCTAGAATTCGAGGCTCCATGAATACTCTCACGAGCCCTCTGCTGGTGCAACTCCTCATCTACTATGGAAGCTTTCCTAGTCTGCTCATTTTGCTGGCACTCCCGCTTCTTTTCTCGAGCCTTCTCAGTAGTGTCAGAAATGCGACTGGAGTGAGGCCTCTTTCCATGAGCACGGGTGGGCTAGGGCTGTGCTATGTCCTCGCTGAATAAAGCACCAAGCACTGTATCATTAACTAATACATTAGGTGCAGACTCTGGCTCATCTATGGGTGGGGCAATGATGGTATCAAGGTCGGCTCGAAGACTGTCTAACTCGATCCGAAAAGAGGACAAATCTGTAGCAGTGGCTGGTTGCTCGAGGACTCTCAACTCGAAGGCATCCAGGCGCTTATGAACAGCCTAGACCCTTTAGTCCATCAAGGTCTCCATCCTCCACTCCATCCTAGCCTCGGACTCTGCAATAGACCGTTGCATCCATGGCTTCACATGATGCAATAGCGTGGCCATCTGTGCCTCCAATTTCTGAACATGTGCAAGGGGTACGACAATAGATCCCAATGAAGTGTTGGCCCAGGGTATCATCAGTGTTGGCTGGAGGGGCAGGGTCATCACCCTGCATCTGCTCCATATCAACTACTTAATCTTCTCCTAGTGGCGGCACCTCAATCTGCGGGCCACATCGTGGGGTAGCTACATTGGCTGCATCTTGAATAAGGCCGATGTCGAGGGTCCCGGTCGCCTCTACCAATTTATCACAATGCCAGATAGGCACCCCAACATCCCTACATAACTGAAAGATCATACACGGGAAGGGTAGAGTAGTGGTAGTCCTGAACGCCCTCTCATGGATCTCTGCCAACAACATGTGGGCAAATTCAATCTCAAACCCAGCTACCAAAGCTACAACCATCACCGCTCTATCCCAATTGAGTGCATTATCGGCCTTAGTGGGAGATACCATGTTCTACACCAAGAGCTAAAAGAACTTGGCCACCAATTGAGGGTGGCCTTCCGAATACCCAAGCGCGGTGTGCTGACCCACTTCTCACGCTCTCGCTCCACAGCTATGTGCCTAGCCAGCCAAAGTAATACAGCCTCCCTTTGCTCTGCATTCCCCTAGAATGCTCCACTCCTCACAATGTCCCACTGGTAGTTAAATTCCGTTGTGTTTAGTTCCCAAGTGGTTCCCGGACCGTAGAAGAATAGACTTATAGTAACCTGAGATATGTCCACCTGAAAACCCCGGACCATAGTGGAAGTGAGAGGGGCCTGGGCTGTGGGCTTGTCCATTTGTGCATAGACCCTAGAAGTGTGGCAACATAGGCGACATATAACTCCCTCACAATCTCCTCACTGTAAGTCCCGAGGTTCTGAGCCATCCAATAGCATTTGTGTTTCTGGAAGAGCCGGCGGATATTGGGTATGATGTGTAGACTCCCCGTGAGAACTCTGCTCTCCTCTGTGATAAGTCAGGCCATTTTATCTTTATTGTTTAACATCTTGGCATCCCTGTAGATTTGCCATTGACCTTCAACGCACCATCTATTTGGCTCCTCAATAACTGGAGAAGGGTCAGTGTTAGGTGGAACTGGGATATTCCCTGAACTAGAATCCTCATCAGATGAGGCAGCCCAATCATGTGAGCTGGAGCCAGTGGCGGAGCCAGAAGCAGATCCTGAAGCAAAGGCGTACTCAGAACTAGAAGCAAACCCAGCCGGTGATCCGATCAGTGTATCCTCCTCATCAAACTGGGAGGCAGTGACTACGTTGGGAACCACCTGCTTGGATTGATTCCGAGTAGTCGGGGTGCTATGGGTGATGTCCTTCTAGTGGGGGTGACATATTCATGGTATTTCTTAGCATCTGTATCCTCGTCGATTAGCCGATGGGTTAGTGCCATTGATTTGGATCTACCCTTGACGGCTATAGCTTTCTTTGGGGCCATGGTACCTGTGGAGGAAGAATTAGTACTAATACAACCTAAAGGCACACTTTAATTTTTTTTAGAACAAAGAACAGACCAAATAAAAAACTAAAAAAAAATGTTAGACAGTGGCTTCAGTAGCCACCTACGGTGGGTATCTACGGTCCATGGATCCCCTCCGTAGGTCAGAAGTCCCAAAAAAGATGGGCTCTGACGGGAACCACGGATGTGTAGAACGGTCTGTAGATTGAACTACGAACCGTAGTGCACCTCCATGGTTCCACACTTAGTGAAATTGCTTTGTGCCACAGACCACGGACCTGATATATGGTCCGTAGACGGGGTATCGTGGATCAGGTCTGTGCCAGGTATCAGACATGCTTCTATTCGAAACCAATTTTTTACAAATTCAAACAATTGACCTTAGTCTAATCATGCATTTCAACACAATATATGATAGTTTTTCATCCCTAGGGGGGTTTCCGATTAGTCATTTTTCACATGTATTGAATACAAAGGTAGGAACCCTAAATCGAAAGTTTTATTTAAACCACATTTTCACAAAGTTATTTACTTACTGAAGATACACAATCACTATATATTGTTCCATGGGTGTTTCTAACGCATATTTCATGCGGGACACCTAAAATTTCACACCCAAGGTCAAGATCCACTTCCTGACTTTCTAATAACAACAATGAACCGGGATTCAAAGTAGAGGGAAGCTGATTACCTAACAAGTAAAGGAAGTGGGTGATGGTGTGATTACTTTAGACTTCCAACAACTCCTTACTCGCATTTTTAACCGAACCTGGACATCAAAACCTTTGGGAAATAGGGACTGAAGGAATTTGGGGGAGAGGAGAGTGAATTGGGAATATGGGGAAAGAAAGTGGAGTGATGAATGTGATATTGTGGTGATATGGAGGGATTTTAGGAGAAAGGGAGTGACAAAAATGGTTTTTGGGTGAATTTTGGAAGTGGGGGGGATGTTTAAACAATGGGGGTTTTATTTAAAAGACGTCCGGGTCGGGTTAGATAGAATTAAGGTTTGGACCCACGAGACCCCATTGACGGACCGTGGGTCGACCTACAGACCATAGATAGGGTCCGTAGGTCTGTTTTACACTTAGAAAATTTAGAAATATTACCTGGGATCTATGGACACCATTCACGGTCCGTGGAACGAACCATGGACCGTAGATGGGTCCGTAGACCTGTGCAACAGACATTTTTCTGCAGATTTTTGCTTTGCGTCCTTGCACATGTAACAACTGTTAGGCCTTTCTTTTTACATTTTCTGGACACTTTTTAGACACGGAACCTATGCTATATCTAGCCAACACTAAAACAAAAATAAAGCACCTATCTAATGGAATACATAAAAACAACTAAACAAAGAAAACTACCAAACAGAAAAGAAAAACCTATAGTTGGCTAGATTGTACATCTTGGGTTGCCTCCCAGCAGCGCTTGATTTAACGTCGTAGCACGACGCATGCCTCTTGATTACTCAGACTTCATCAAGCTAATAAGCCTCAACAACTTCTTGCACACTTTCCGAGTTTCTCAGATAGATCTTAATCCTTTGCCCGTTTACCTTGAACCTTGTTCCCTCACTGTTTTCAAGCTCCACCGCTCCATGTGGGAGCACTTGTGTGACTAAGAATGGCCCGGTCAACTTGGACTTGAGCTTGCTCGGAAACAAGCGCAACCTAGAGTTGAATAGAAGCAAAATATCACCCATAACAAATTCTCGCTTTTCAATCTTTTGATCATGATACTTTTCATCTTCTCCTTGTAAAAGGCTGAACTTTCATAAGCTCTTAGGCGAAATTCATCAAGCAAATTCAAGTCACTCATTCTCTGATTCGATGCGGCGCCCCAAGCCAAATTTAGCTTCTTTAGTGCCAACATAGCCTTATGCTCTAACTCTACCGGCAAATGGCAAGACTTCCCATATACAAGTTGGTAGGGGGACATACCTATGGGAGTTTGGAATGCGGTGCGATAGGCCCATAGAGCATCATCAAGCTTCCTTGACCAATCCGTTCTATTAGCATTCACAGTCTTTGCCAGAATCTGCTTGATCTCTCTGTTGTATACTTCAACTTGCCTACTAGACTACGGATGGTAAGGAGTGCCTACATTGTGGCGGACGCCATATTTCTCAAGTAACGCCTTGAACAACTTATTACAAAAGTGGGAAACTCCATCGCTGATAATCGCCTAGGTGTACCAAATCTGGAGAAGATATTCTTTTTAAAGAAAGCCATGACACTTTTACCTTCATTGTTGGGAAGCGCAATTGCTTCCACCCACTTCGATACATAATCAACCGCAACAAGAATATACTTCATCCCATGTGAACTCACAAATGGACCCATAAAATCAATGCCCCATACATCAAACAACTCTATCACTAATATAGGGTTCATAGGAAGCTCTTGCCTCTTTGAAATTCTTCCTTCTCTTTGGCACCGATCACAAGACTTGGCGAAATCATGAACATCTTAGTGGATGGTAGGCCATTAATACCCATACTGCTAAATTTTATGCGCAATTCGAATACCACTATGATGCCCACCAACATACGATGCATGACACACCTCTAGTACACTTAACATCTCAACCTCGGGCACACAACGATGAATAATCCCATCAGCACAACTACGATACAAGTAAGGCTCATCCCAAAAGAACTTCTTCACATCATACATAAATTTTTTCCTTTGGTGAAAAGACAAATCCGATGGCACCAGATCACTTGCAAAATAGTTAGCAAAGTATGCGAACCAAGGAATCAGATCATGAGAAGCAGCCAATACCAATTCATCTGGAAAAGCATCATTAATTTCATCCCTATCACCAAGCTTGAGCATAGCTTCTTCCTCCAATCTGGACAAGTGATCGGCAACCTGATTTTCTGTCCCCTTTCTATCTTTCACCACAAATTCAAACTTTTGCAGCAACAATAGCCATCTAATCAACCTCGGTTTTGCATCCTTTTTAGCCATCAAATACCTCAATGCAGAATGGTCAGTATGCACTATGACCTTAGTACCAAGCAAGTAGGATCGAAATTTCTCGAATGGGAAAACCACCGCAAGAAGCTCATGTTTAGTCACTGTATAGTTCTTTTGAGTCACATTTAGAGCTTTTCTAGCATAGTAAATAGGATGAAGAAGTTTCTCATGCCTCTGTCCCAATACCACACCAAGCGCCACTCCACTCGCATCACACATTACCTCAAACGGTTGTCCCCAATCCGGTGAAATAATGATAGGTGCAGTAACTAACTTCTCCTTCAACTCTCTAAATGCTCTCAGACAAGCATCATCAAAATCAAACTTATGCTCCTTTTCGAGCAGTTTGCACAATGGATGTACAATTTTGGAGAAATCCTTGATGAACCTCCTATAGAAACCTGCATTCCCAAGAAAACTTCTAACACCTTTATCAGAGATAGGTGGTGGAAGCTTTTCTATTACCTCAACTTTCACTCTATCAACCTCAATACCCTTCTTAGAAATTCGATGACCCAGAACTATCCCTTGTTTTACCATGAAGTAGCACTTTTCCCAATTGAGCACAAGATTGCACTCTTCACATCTTTTAAGCACCTCGGCCAAATGGTCCAGACAACGATCAAAAGAGTCACCTACCACAGAGAAATTATCCATAAATACCTCAATAGTGTCCTCCACCATATCAGAAAATATCAACATCATGCATCGCTGGAAGGTCGGTTGAGCATTACACAACCCAAATGTCATCCGTTTGAAGGCGGAAGTCCCATAAAGGGAAGTGAAGGTCGTCTTCTCTTGGTCTTCCGAAGCTATAGAAATTTGATTGTAGCTCGAATAACCATCAAGGAAACAATACCACCCTTACCCGCAAGTCGGTCCAACATCTGATCCATGAACGACATATGAAAGTGGTCATTTTCTGTTCAAGCATTTAATTTTCGGTAGTCCATGCAGACTCTCCATCCAATCATGGGCCACATCGAAACAAGCTCGTTTCTCTCATTAGGAACCACAGTAATTCCACCTTTCTTGGGCACACACTGAATAGGGCACACCCAACTACTATCTGTAATGATAAATAGCTCCAGCATCCAACCACTTGATGATTTCCTTCTTAACTATATCTTGCATAAGCGGATTAAGTCTTTTCTGGTGCTCAATACTAGGCTTGTTATCTGGCATGAGTTGAATTTTATGAGAACAAATACCAGGAGGAATCCCAATAATGTCCGCAATAGTCCACCTAATAGCTCGCTTGAACCTCTTCAACACGGAGACCAATTCCTCAACTTGTGCCACATTTAAATTTGCCGCCACGATGACCGGTAAAGTACCATCTCTCCCCAATAATACATACCTTAATGTGATGGTAGAGCCTTAAGCTCCAATTTTAGAGCCTCTTCAACAGACGATCTAGCAGGTGGGGAGTCGCGATTCTTCATGTCTAACTCCAATCTCTTTGGTTTTGAACGAAATTCAAATCTATCAAGTGTGGCGACCAATTCATCATAGTCTTCAATACCATCACTCTCAAAGTTCATCATTACCGCTGCTAGTGCATCAACACCCAATCTCTCTTCAACAGACATTTCAGAACCACTCTCTACACTATGCGTCACCATAGATACCGATTTGAGCTCACTACTCTACTTCATGGACCAAGAGATATTGAAAGTTACCTCTTCATTGTTCAATCGAAACTTCATATGTCCTTTCTCCATATCAACCAAGGCGCGCCCAGTGGCTAGGAATGGTCTCCCAAGGATAATAGGAACCTCAAAGTCAACATCACAATCAAGTATCACAAAATCCGTCGGAATGATAAAAGACTCCACTTTCACTAGTACATCTTGGAGCACACCAATGAGCTTCTTCACAGTTCTATCGGCCATAAGCAGTCGCATTGCAGTCGGTTTTGGATCCCCCAAATCCAACTTCTTGTAAACAGCCAAAGTCATCAGATTGATACTAGCACCCAAATCACACAACGCCTTTGCAAAATGTAGCAATCCAATGGTACAAGGAATAGTGAAAGCCCTAGGATCCTCCTTCTTCTGCACAAGGGACCTTGTAGCAATACCATTACAATGTTGCAACTTATCATCTTCTTCAAAACTCACAGCCCGCTTTTTAGTTACCAAGTCCTTCATAAACTTACCCAATCATTTGTTCCAAAGCTTCTATCAATGGCACATTGGTGGAAAGCTGCTTCAACATACTAATAAACCTGCGGTATTTGCCTTCTTCAATCTTCTTCACTAACCTCTGTGGGAAATGAGGTGGAGGTCTAGGCATGGGAACAACTTTCTGAGTTATCTCCACTTCCTTCTCTGTTGCATTCTCGAGCTCTTCATTAACCTCAATCACATCATCATGTTTACTAACCTAAACTTCAACCCCAGAAAGTATCGGTGGATCAATGGTCTGCTTACCCCCTCGAGTGGTAACTACAATACAGTGTCCATCATTTTTTGGATTTTGGATGGTATTGTTAGGAAGTGTGCCAGGTTGACGTAGGTTTACTGTAGTAGACAACTGAGTCATCTATAGTTCATGATGCTTGATCGACACTACATGGGCATCAACTTTTTGACCGATACCAGAAAATTCATTTCGCATCTCCTTCACATTCTCATTAGTCGCATCAAACCTCTTCATCATCTTCTGCATCATATCCTCAATACGTGACATATTACATGCAGCTTCCTTATTAACAGATTCTTGATTTTGAGAAGGGACATAAGGCCCAACCCGATCATTTCTGTTGCCATAGTTTTTTCGATTGTAGTTGTTGTCGCGATTGTAGTTCCCTTCACAAACATATTAACCCTCTCGGTTGTGGTTGCCATAGTTCCGACCTTGGTTTCCTTGACCTTGGTGCCAATTATCCGTATTGGAACCTTGGGCGTTGACTCAGAAACCCACCGTCTGATCATTCACCGCATAAGTATCCTCCTCATAGTAACATTCCTCAATCGGTGGTGGATTTCTAGTCAAATAATTTACAGCATTTACCTTTTTAGTATCTCTCATGCTTCAACACCAACCCCAGTTCGGTCCTCATCTGAGCCATCTCCTCATTAATATATTTGGCAGATTGGTTAGTTGTAGCTTGGACTGTAAACATGTTTCTCCCAGTATCTGACTTTCTAGTGCTCCACACTTTATTGTTTCAGGAAATCTTCTCTAGTTTCTCTGCAATCTGCTCAAAAGTGCACTCACCATATGAACCTCCAGCGATAGTATCAAGCACCGCCTTACTATTATCATCCTGACCTCGGTAGAAGTATTCCTTCAGTGATTCATCATCAATACGGTGATTCGGGATACCTCTTATGAAAGAAGTGAACTTGTCCCAAGAACTACTCGCAGACTCTCCAGGTAGTGCTACGAAGTTGTTGAGTTTATCTTTGTGGTTCAGCTTCTTTGACACGAGAAAGTATCTAGCCATGAACACCTCAGTTAATTGGTTCCATGTGTAGATTGAGTTATAAGGGAGCTTAGTAAACCACACAGCAGCTTCGCCAGTCAATGATAAAATGAATACTCTCAATCCAATGACATCCATGTCCAAGTCTGATCGGCCCACACAACTTTTGCAGACACTCCTCAGCTTGGCTATGTGCGCATCTGGATCTTCCAATGCCAACCCAGAGAACAAACCCCTCGCTATAAGCATCTACATCAAGCTGCTAGTCACCACAAAAGTATGCCCCAGAGGTAGAAGGGGTAGAACAAGAGGTCCTTCAGATTCAAAAACATTAAAGTTGACCCTATAGTTATCACGCAGTCTTGGTCGTGGTGGATCCTGTACCCTCAATGCATCTCCCAGTAGATTTTCACCTTGAACCTAATTATTCTCATCACCAACCCTCAGAGGCTGCAACCCAGCTCCATCACCTAAATTTCCTATGATAGGATTTACTGGGACCCTTGATTTTTCATCATTCACAAAGTTCTGTTTAATTCTGGATCGTAAGAAGTAAGTGGTTCACCTTGGCTCCGTGTACTTGACATACACTAGAGTTGGAACCTGAGAGAAACAAAAACAAAAGAAAAAGTAAAATTAGGAAATATTTGACTAAAGCTCAATAATGTAGTTAAACTTAATCTAAAAGCCTTATTCCCCAGCAGCGGCGCCAAAATTTGATACGTTCAAATTACTCCTCCCTAAAGAAGTATAAGTGATCGTTATCAAGTAAAGAACCCAACTTGTAGGTTGGGGTATATCCCACGAGGAATATGGTTTAGACTTAAACTTAACGTACGATTATATTCGTTTAGTCAATGTATTTCTGAAACAAGTAATTAAAGGGGGAGGGGATTTGTGAAACAAATTTTGGAAATTATGTGAATAATCAGTGAGCAAGATTTAAACTTTAGTTATTATCAAGATGAGAGAGAAATTAGGGTGTACGTTTCCCCATAAGCTCATAACGCGGTAATCCTAGTAATAGTAATCCTTTCCTAATGTATTTCATGGAAAGTGATAAGTTAGGTATCTCTAATTCTTTGGTCCGACAACTAGAGAATTTCACCCCGCACCTTGGTCCGTCTACGTGTGTATAATTTACTAACTTTTATTGTTACCTCATATTAGACATCACATCGATGTATGGCTTAGTTTTCACCCTCGCACCAATCAACATTAGACTATTAGATAGTATCACAGTAAATCTATGTTGATAATTCTTTTCTTATTAACTACCTCATTGGTCCGACAGGTAGCAACAAGGCGAGTTCTAACGTTTGCAACCGCTAAAAAGACTTCTAAATAAAAGAATTATCAATGCATGCAATAGCACTATTCAAGAATTACTTAGTTACTATTCATACTTTGTTAATCGCTCATGGTTCCCACAACCCTAGTTGAGGATTTAGTTACCCATAATAGCAAGAACACAATTCATATTTTTAGATGAATAAATCATGAACTTACGTAATGAGAAGAATAAACCTAGAATCTCAACTTGAATTTCGAAGCCAAAATCTTCAAAATGAACTTAGGAAATTAAGAATTGCTAAAGTTGCAAGTTAATCTCCAAAGCCAAAAACTAGAACAAAAGTAATAAAGTCTAAACCCCAAAAATGAGGTTTACATGCTCTATATAAAGAAAAACAAGTCCCAACTAAAAAGGAAATAAAATAAGGAAATAATGTTTTTGGACGCAGTTGTAGTTGACGACACTGACATATGGACCGTGAACTGACCTACGGTCTGTAGGGCCCTTCCGTGGTTTGGGACTTAGGCAATTTTCCAAGTCAAAAAATCAACACTCTCATCCATAATCGACGGACTAGCAGGACGGACCATGATTCAATCCACTATCCATGGATCCTCCTCCGTGGTTTCATACTTAGACTTTTGAAATCAAGTCCTGGAAGACCCTTTTCTGAATGGTTTGACGAATTTTTAGGACGGCCCGTAGGTCAACCTACGGCCCACAATTTGAGGTCGTGGTTCCACACTTGGTCAAGAATTCCCTGATTTCTTCTTCATACTTTGCATGTCCATCTACGATCACCATCTACGAAACGTGACTGGACCTACGGTCCGTGAGTCACTTCCGTAGATGCCCTTTTTTGCACAATCTTCAGCTGTGTCTCATAATTTCACGTCCGAACTTATTTCCTGCAAACATGATTAAAACACATTAATACCAATACAAAATAGCTCTAGACACACACAACTCTTAAGTGAAATGTATTAAAAATACCGTAAACTCACGGTATATCAGATGACCAACCATTTCAGACCTGGCGAGCTGAGATTCGTGCCAGAGGTTGTCAAAGTGCGTCTAGGATCCCAGAGTTTACCCCTCCTGCTGCTGATAAAGCCCCATCTCTAGAACAAATAGTTGTTCCAACACCACTAGTTCAGGGTCCTCCTCCCTGGTTACTTAACATACTAAAGGCCGAGGGACTAAGGACCATTCTGGAAGAAAAAAGATTGTTCACGGATGGTGTAGTGGACAGGTACCCTAATGTGTGGGACACTCTCCGATTCCACAGGTTTGAGCAGTTTACCAGGCCCTGTGGCCCCTATATTCCTACATAGGTCCGGTTGTTTTACACAGCGTACAGTGACCTGGTACAAAATGGAAAGAAGAACTCTAGTCCTTTTTGACCGGTAGAGTCTGTGATGGTTCGAGGAAAGGCAGTGATATGTAACAACGATTATATCAATGATGTATTGGATAGAGGGTCAAATTTTGACTACCCGAGTTTGGCGACCAGTGTGATGACCTAAAGGGATGGCTAGCTCCCCTTATTTCTAATACCACCCCGAGGTGGATCGAGGCTGGAGTTTCGATTGAGTAGAAGGACTTGAATATAGCATCTTGGTACTGGTTTGGATTCATTAGCAGCTCCATCATGCCCTCATAGAATGAGTCCATCCTCCGCCACCCAAAATGTCCTGTCTTGGATCAATAATAGCCCAAAAGAACATCAATTTGGAGCTAATGATTGAGCAGGAGATGGCCATGAGGGCCAAACAGAGCCATCCCTTATCTTTCCAGTGCTTATTACGAAGTTATGTCGGTGGGCGGGAGTTCCACTTGACGAGAAGAGGGACATTGAGGTCATACCCATATCCTCCACAAACATCCGGCACATTGAGGCCGAGTACACACGGGATGAGGCGGATAGGAGGAGAGCAGATCCGATGGATACTTCCCCGGAGGTTGATGTTGAGTCTATACCTGCAGAGGCAACTTTGCCTACTCTAGCCTCTAGGCCTTCAGGTACATCTATTTCCACTCCTTCCTAGGCCCATATTCTACCACTGCCTCCCAGCCTTCTACTTCAGGTACAACTGCCTCGAGGAATCCGATCACTCAGGCTATGCTCCTCAAGATGGGGCACCTAGCCCATTCTGCAGATGTGAGGGCTTCTCGGCTAGAAGCTGAGGTGCCATGGATGATTGAGCGAGATATATATGTTGCTTTGGCACCTCTCCGGACATCTATTGATGCTCTTACGACGAGAGTAGAGACTTGTAAGAGTCAACAGGGGATTACTACTAAGGTTACGGCTTTGAAAGCCGAGGTTTCTGAGTTGAGGAATGATGTGGACCATGTGAAGTCCACATACTTTACTTTGCTGTTTGAGTCAGCAGAGGCTACTGAGGTTCCTAATGCAGAAGTCCCGACCAGTTCTGTTATGCCTCTGGCTACCACCAGAGATGAGACTATGGAAGATGTGGCTGCTGTTGAGTCAGAGGAGGAGACAGATGAGGAGCATCTCGATGTCCAGGAGGCGAAATCTATCGAGACCTGCCTGATTTAGAGGAGACAATAGTAAAGTTAGTCATTCAGATATCGCTAACATAGACTTACATGGCAGGCTCTAATGGACCCAGTGTTCATGTTACCTCGGAAACTGATGCCTAAGATCAGAGTGTGACCCCAGGCATTGATTCCCCGACAGATAGAGCGATTGTGTAGACAAGATCATTCTTTACCTCCCTCTTTGTTGTTTTTGTGATTTTTATGTTTTTAGCTGCATTTGAGGACAACTGCTTTCATTTTGTGGGTGTGGTGAGGTATTTCCATACCTACCTCTTGTGTTTTTGATTTTGTTTGTGAATATTGATGAATATTGGGTTTTGTGTTTTAATTGGCTTTGATTTTATCTTGTGGATATTTGAGCTTATGGCTCACTGTTTTGAATAGAAATGGTTTATGACCAATTGTGAAATTTTGTGCCACCTCTTTTGTGTGTGATTGTGGTTGTTCTTGTGTAAATTTGAGTGTCAGTAATGATCAATATCGATGACTTAAATAGTGCTTTTAATCAAACCAAATTAATGTGCGGCTACGATGAGGCCAAATGAAGTTGCATAAACAATGTGTGGACATTTTGCATCTCGTTGTGACTAGCCGATTGTCGAATGAGTCTCTTGTGATGAACATTGCACACTAACTAGAAAGTGTGGAGTCCCGTTTGATATTGGTGCCAATGCCTTGTGTGATGAGATTACTTTGAACCTTGTGTGATGACACCTAGAATATGCCCCGTTGGTCCAGTTTACTAAGTGATGCAAGCACTTGAAATGATCTTAGGCATTAATTTTAAAGAGTGAAACAATTTGACAATATACCTTTTTTGTGGCCAACCTTGTGAGATGTGTGAACCAGGACCCCTTGAGTTTTATCCCTTTTCTTGGAAGAAACTTGAACAATTTTGATCCCTCTTTATCCATGCACCCATAACTCTCATGAAGTGTGGTTTGTTTGAATAGCCAACTTAGGCCAAAAGCCTAAATTAGGAGTGTGGTAAAGAGAGAACGAAAACCAAGAAGTGAGAAAAATCCCTCTTTGAGAATGGTTTTGAAAAAGATGGAACCCCTCCATATTAAATAAAGAAAAAGAAAAGAAACAAAGAAAAATAATGAAAAAGTTGTGAAATAAGTGATAAAAATTGCAAAAGAAATGGGGTGTCTGGTAATTCATAAGAAAATAATGAGGTGGATTATGAGCATGTTTGAAATGCTAAAGAAAAGGAGAAATGTGATGTTCAGGCCACACTTCATGAGGGTAGCATCCACTGAGCCTAAATGACCATACCTTTACACTCAGCCCCATTACAAGCCTTGAAAAGACCTTTGTGATCTTTAGTGAGCTGAAACAAATGTTGATTGGATAATAAGGGCCAACTTATGGGTGAAGTCATGCATGTGTTCATCTTTGTGAGTGTGAGAGTCGTATGTGATTCCAGAACTATAAATTGTTGAAAAATTGTGTGTGAATTTGGAATCATCTTTGTTGTGAGGGCATTTGAGTACCTTTGTTGAGCTTGAACTTGCATTTGAAGCAAGTATTATGAACTTGAGCATCTTTGATAATGGTGAGTCACAATTTGAATCTTTGAGTGCACAATTGATCATTGCATGTGTAAGTTGAATCTTGTTGTGTGCATTCATGTTAAGTCTTATGCAGCACTGTTTGAGACATCCCTTTTGAACTGCTGAACTTGAGTTTTTCTTGAGGACAAACAAAAGTTTAAGTTGGGGGTGTTGATGAATCCTAGATTCGGACTCATTTAGGGCTTTATTTAGATAGATTTATTGTCCTTAAATGCTTAATTTGTGTCATAAACTGATGATAAATCCTTAATTTTCATGTACATGGATTGAGGAAAAAAGCAAGGTTACTAACATGCAAAAAGGAACAAAACAAACTAAAGAAATGAAGAAAGGCAAGCCTGGTGATCGCCAAGGACATTTGGCGAATTGCCGAGTGGCTATCTGACTGCCTAAAGTTCCAGTGTGCCAAGCCTTGAAGAAAAGAACCAAGTCGGTGATGAAAATGGGAAGTCGATGGATCGCCGAGTAGTTCCGCGAAGCCAAGATAGATCTCCCAAAGTTACAGACCTTGAGGATGTGGAATGACAAGGCGAAAAGGCAATGAAAGATATCAAAGGGCGGCTTGCCGAGCCCGACTTACGTCGCCGAATGTCCTTTCGTAGATTATTTTTTTGGCGACTATAAATTAGATTTTGAACATTTCCCTTAGTAGCTTTTGGCATCTTTTGACATCTATCTTCCATTCAAACATTTTTGAGAAGTTTTCTCTCAAGTTTTTCTTAGTTTTGAAGAACCTTAGACATTTAATTTGGAGATTTTGGAAGTGGGTTTCATATTTTCTTCAAATTTAGCATTGTAAAGACTAAATTTCTCTTATCCAGTTGATGGCTAATCGATTCGGTAACGATTTTTACCTTTTTATGATGTTTGGCTAAAACCCCAATTCTTGGGGTGTGATTATGTGATTATGGGTATTGTTAATTACTAGTTTAAATGTTATTTAAAAGTGAGTTCAATTATTAATTGAGGTTTAATTTATGAATTGTAGTTGCAAATGCAATTCTACTTTTGTGTTCTTGGCTTGCTCGAGAGAGAAGTTTTAGAACTAAGATTATTGATTGATAATTTGTGGGTATTGGGTTGAGTTGGGTTTAGCTCGAGAGTGAATCCTAAACCCAATCCTACCCATCTAGCTCGAAAGAGTGGATGAATTAAGGTATGGGTTGTTCTTCATTGTCATGCTTGTTAATGTTCAAAAGAAATCACATGATTCGAGGTACACTACTAAAAAATTGCCAAAAACGACGGACATAAAAGCGATGGACTGCGCTCCAAAAAGCGATGCCATTTGCGCTAAATATATATATAATTAATAATTATTTACTTAATATATATAGGACTCCGTCCGTTGCTTTTTAGTCAAAATAATTATTTATAAATTAAAAAATAACCACGCTGTCCGTTATTTTTAATTTATTTTATTTTATTAATTAGGTTTTTTAAAAAGCGACGGACGGTATCTCTTAGTCCGTCGCTTTTTGGTCAAAATATCTAGTCAAACATTTTTAAAAAGCGACGGACACTGTCTCTTAGTCCGTCGCTTTTTAGTCAAAATTTTGGTCAAATATTTTTAAAAAAGCGACGGACAAATAGACGTTGTCCGTCGCTTCTTTTAAATTATATTGAACCAAAAATCGGGGTTTCCCCCCATTTTCCCATCCCTCTTCTCTCGTCTCTCCCTTCTCTCTAATACCAAACTATTGCGCCACCGCTGCCCCACGCCACCCCAAACTGCTGTCGCCCTACTCTCCTTGAGCATTAGTTCCGTCGCTGCCTTGCCCTGTCGGCGCCGCCACCCGTCGTCCCCACTGCCTCTTTTCCTTAGCTTGTTAAGGTTGGGTTTAATTTTAGTTTTTTTTCAATTCTAGTAATATTTGATTTGTTATAAATTAGTATATTGTTTTAGTTTGATGAATTGTGTTATTCAATTGTTAATTTGTATATTTGATTATTGTTAGTTGGGTAGAAAATTAGCGATTTTTATTTTAGGGTTTTCTTCAAAATTGGTTTTTTTTTTAAAAAATATATGATTGTGAATTGAGTATTAGAAGATAGAACTAACAAATAATTAGAAGTTAGAAGTTATAAAGTTAAAAGTTAGATTAGTTGCATTTTCCAACTTTGAAATTCTTGAATTTAGTATGTTTGACGGTTGAAGTTAGAAAAATATTCAATTGTATATGAAAGTTAGATTACTTGGAAGTTAGAAAAATATTGGATAGTATATGAAAGTTGAAATTAGATTAGTTGAATTTTCCAACTTAGAAGTTCTTGAATTTAGTAAGTTTGAAAGTTGAAGTTAGAAAAATTGGGGATTTTTAAATATGATTGTAAATTAAGTATTAGAAGTTAGAACTAACAAATAATTAGAAGCTAGCTAGAAGTTAGAGATTAGTAGAATTTTTCAATTTGTCATTGTATTTGTGCTTATATGTACTATATTGTTGTTGAAAATTGGGTTACTTGAATTATATTCTTGAACTTAGAAATTCTTGAACTTGGAAATTCTTGAACCTAGAAATTCTAGAAATTAGTTATGAACTTGAATTTTTGTAAGATTTTAGAACTTTAATTAGGTTGTGAACTTTATAAATCTTGAATTATTGTAGGATTTTAGAACTTTAGGTTGTGAACTTTAGAAATCTTGAATTATTGTGGGATTTTAGAACTTTAAGTTGTGAACTTTAGAAGTCTTGAATTATTGTAGGATTTTAAACTTTTAGGTTGTGAACTTTAGAAATCTTGAATTATTGTAGAATTTTAGAAATTTAGGTTGTAAACTTTAGAAATCTTGAATTATTGTGGGATTTTAGAACTTTAAGTTGTGAACTTTAGAAATCTTAAATTATTGTAGGATTTTAAACTTTACATTGTGAACTTTAGAAATCTTGATAAAATATAGTCTTTATGAACTATTTGTAATTTTGAAACGAATTTTGAAAGACTTTGTAAGTCTTTTAATCACAATTTTTGAATGTTAATTTAAGTTTGTTGTTTTATATTTTGTGTAGCTTCTTTATAATGTTTTATGTTTGGTTGGGGCTGAACTGAATTTAATTGAATTGAATTGCTTTTGCAGGTGAGTAGCAGTTTCTACTATATCAAAAGAATTGCAGAAAAAGCGACGGACAGGGTGGTTTTGTCCGTCGCTTTTCTGAATTTTATTTTTTAAAAAACTCAGAAAAGCGACGGACAGGGTCCTTTAGTTCGTCGCTTTTCTGGATTTTTCAAATTTTTATTTCCAAAAAAGCGACGGACGGTGTCTCATTGTCCGTCGCTTTTCAAGATTCTAAAAAATTTAAAAATTAATTAAAGCAACAGACTTCGTCTCTTTTTTAGAATTAAAAAAAAAATTAAGAATAAAAAAAAGCGACGAACGGCATCACATTCTTCAAAAAAATATTTTAAAAAAAACAAAAGTGATGCAGTCGTCAATTTTGGAAAAGTGTCGAGCCAAAAAGTGACGAGATTGACTACGTCGTTTTTCCGTCGCTTTTGACCAAAAAAGCGACGCAGTCCGTCTCTTTTTGGCAGTTTTTAGTTGTGGTAGTTGTTCGAGAGAAAGCTATCCCCTTATAGTCTAGCCTACTCACTGATTTTCAGTTGTTTACTAGTAGTTTCAATTACCCACACACACACACACACACACATATATATATATATATATATATATATATTTACCTATAATCGATCACATTCCGAGAATCTATCTCCATATTGTTTTTTCAAATCGTTTGTGACTGTTGTAGTTGATAATTACAACCAAATCCCCCTATTTGACATTCGTGTCACCCCTTTAATTTGATATGTCTTTTTCCGATAATGTTTATTCCTATGGTTGATTATACCACATTCATACTTCTTAATTGAATTCTAAAAACGTACCGCTCCCTGTGGGATTCGACCCCAACTAATTTAGTTGGGTTTTATATTGATTTACGATCGTTGACACTTAGAATTGGAAGAAGTGTGCTTGAAACGTTAAATGAGAATATGACACCCGATTCAATATATGTGTCAGAACATGACACTCCATTCAATATATGTGTCGAAACGTGACATCCGAGCAACATATGTGTCGAAACGTGACACCCGATCCAGTCAACACAACTATAATCACACCCATAATGAGCATTACTCATAATCATACAATCAAGTATTAGGTTCATGGCATGTAACTGTTCATACATGATCATTTCATTGGATTCGGTTCACATTTCCCTATTCACATACACACATGCATGTAATAAAGCAATTAACCGGCACATATCACACAAACAAGAAATCGAACAATCACCTACATCAAAACCAAGCCTGGATACTCCTAAGACACTTGAACCTTCCCCTTTTCGGATTATTTCAGCTTGTTCTTGGTCTAAAAACAAGTAATTAACACAAGGATCAATAAACAAGGCCTAATTTACCCGGATAATAATCAAACTATCAATCCAAGGCCAAACCCAAGATCCTAATGTTCAATAAGGGTTTTTTCCCATTAACTTCAGGCCAAAAATTCTCCACCAATGATCATTACCCAAGATTCTAAGTTCTAAGAATCGAATTACGGATTAGGGTAGTAATAATCTTACCTTTAGCTCTAGAATTCGTGGAAAATGGTGAAGAACTACTATGGGTCGTCCCTTAGCTCTCAAGAACGAAGCTTTGTATAAAATAATATTTTTGAGGTTTTTCCCCAATTTAAGTCGCAATTGGCCCACAACAGCGGACCCGAACCTACCATAACGGCCCTACCCTAGAGGGATTAATCCCGCCTCGGTGGCTTGCACGGAGATAGAAACTCAGAAATTGAGTTCCAAGCTCCCATTTCACAACACACCTTCCAACCTGGACGTTCTAAAACTACCCTTTCACGCCAAGATCAGTTTCGGGAGTTCTACTTGCTCGAATTCGATTTCGTAAAGCCGTACAAGATCCTTAACATCTTGGCTATCTACTCATGTGATCAAATTCATAAATAAATCCCCCATTCATTACCAGATTTCCCTAGACCTAACTTGGCTTAGATTTCATCCAAATCTGGACTAGGCTAGAAATTTTCAAGTCACTACTCAAAAGTTTTCTGGCCAAATTCTTTCCCCATTGGCTTTTCCATAACGATTGAGACCGGTCGTTACAATAGATACCAATTTACCTATCACCGTCCCCGAGTGATAAACTAGGAAAAACTAGCTAAGGTAAGAGTAGAGTAGTATCTGAATCGTCGAATAGCTGGGGATACTTGTCTCGCATGTTCTTCTCGGTTTCCCAAGTAGCTTCCTCAACCGGACGATGCTTCCATTGAACCTTCACAAACTTTATCTCCTTGGTCCTCATCTTCCATACATCGCGATCAAGAATTGCAACCGATTCTTCCTCATATTGAAGGTGTTTGTTTAACAAAACTGAGTCCTACTTTATAATGTAATCTCCGTCCCATGATACTTCTTCAACATGTACACATAGAAAACTAGACAAACTCCAGATAGGCTAGGCGGTAAAGCCAACCTCTAAGCCGCTGGCCCTATATAATTAAGAATCTCAAATGGCCCGAAGTATTGAGGACTAAGTTTTCCCTTCTTGCCGAATCTCATGTCACGACCCGATTTCTCGAGTCATGATGGCACCTACTATAACCTACCAGTAGGTAAGCCAACCCGTAACCCAGAACATTAAGCAATGAGCGAAAGGAAAGAAACTAGCGAAAACAATAATCTAAACAAGAATAACAAGGCGAAAGCAACCCAAAATAAAAAATATACAGAAATCCCTCCCAGAACCTGGAAGTCACTAGTACAGAGCTATCTAATAAAGAGTACAAGTCCCAAAAGTGGACCACAACAGAGCGTGTCTCAAGGCAACAAGACTAGCTAAAACAAAAGAAGGAGACAGAACAAACCCCAAAACGCCAAGTGCTCGCCCTCGTCTCCGAATCACAACTGCAAAAGAAGGCTGGAACTAATCACCGCTGGTAACTGGTACTGGGACCTGCATCACGAAATAGATGCAGAGCGTAACATGAGTACCAACACAACAGGTACTCAGTAGGCATCATAGGCCGACTGAGCAAAAAGGGTAAGAACAATAAGAAAGGATAAAATCTAGACACAGAGAGGTAAAAGCGGATAAGAAAAGAAAGCACACGAGCATACCAGAAACAAACTAAATACAACTAAACTAAACCTGACTGGACCCCCATAAGCCTAAAAGGTACACTCGGGCGCAAGTTTAAATAAAACCTGAACGGACCCCCATAAGCCCGACAGGTGCACAGAAAAGTTAAGTCTACTGAGAAAGAAGGAAACCGGGCTCCCAGTCCAAAGTAACTAAAATAATCCATCAGACTCCACCCAGCCAGCAGTGCACTCCCAGCCCAGCTAGAAAGAGTGACCCTAGGGGGCACCCAACCAAACAGTCCACTCCCAGCCCAGCTAGAAAGAGGGACCTGTGAGTGAGGTAGATATCGCGAGTCGTCCTACCATGCAGTCAGCTCCCCGCCCAGCTAGAAAGAGCGACCCGGGGACACCCAGCCAGCAGCACACTCCCAGCCCAGCTAGAAAGAGAGGCCCGGGGGCGATCGCCGATATCACCGAGTCTACCCAGCCAGCGATACGTTCCCAACCCAGCTAGAAAGAACGACCCCGGGGGTGATGGTAACTCCAATAGGATACAATCCCACAACAACCACCGTGGAACGCCGTCCACTCTAAGAAATCACAGAAAAGGCTCCAAGCCTATACTATCTCAATCCCACGCCTCGAGTGGTGCACTAAACCTTCGAGAATGCGTCGGAACCACTGAATAAGAGGGAGAAGATACAAAAGTGCAGCAAGTAGCGATAACGCCTAATCTAAGGCTCAAACTATCAGACTCAAGTATGCTACTCCAGTCTACAAGGAGCTAAGTTATCCGAACGACGTCGACAGATAGTCAAGGCTATCCAGCCAACACGGGTCATAAGTCTAAGGCAATGCTAGCCTAACCTAGACTAAGGACATCATGCTTACGGTTAAGGATGAACAAGGCATAAAATACAAAGCATACAAGCATATAATAGCATTTAACACATAGACATGCAACTCTACTAACCCGGATAACACGATACTATACCCGAAATATGGCCAATCGATTCTAACATGAGGTATCTAATCAAACTAAGGTAGTAAATTGGTACCCACCCCCCAATTCACTCCAATCAACATGTTTTTACACAATTAAGCTCAATCTAAAAGAAGGAAAGTCGTAGCCTACCTTAAGGTCGATCGCCGCTCTCCAAATTACTTTATCGGAGCTTTCCCTTTTCGAACAACCTTAAAACGCTGCCCCTCTATCAAAAATAGGTTCACAACGTTACTACGATCATTTAGACACCAAAATCACAACAAATGGAGACGGGTCAATTTTGGAGTCAAAATGGGAATCGTGGGACCCGCACCGAACTGTCCGAATTTGACTCCGTCAAGAGACCCTAAACAGCACTCCAAACTTGTGTTCCAAAATGACACACAATCCGAGGCTCAAAACACAGCAAAAACCAACAAGCAAGAAAACCCATTTTAATCAACTAAAAGAAACCCTACAGCAGCAGTCCAAAACTCGAAGTAAACAAAAATCAAAAGGTGCCCAGCACTCTTTGAACACTGTACAATGAAGCCACGACAATTCTCAACACGTGGGACTTCGAATCACCCAAAACCGAGCTAAAATGAGTGAGATATGACCAAAACAAAAATACCAAAAACAAGGACTCGAAAAAGGCACTGCAGTCAGGTTTTATCGCGAAATTACCTCAAACGGGAACTCCAAACCACTATCCGAGCTCACCAACACGTTGCCCTCGAAAAATCTCACAACTTTGCCTTTTGAATCGCCCAAATCGGTTGAGAGATGAGAGAGTTAAGAGAGTTTGAAGTTTTGGAAATATTGCTGAAAATCTACATTATATTGTAGATTTTCTGCAATTTTTCCAACAACTAAAAACCCCGACAGGGTACTCCGATCTCGTTCGGAACCCCGTGCACGCAAATGAGATATGCAACCATACCAAATTCGATATTCCAGACTCAACGGCGCAGTCAAAATTTCCATCAGAGGTCATTTCGATAAAAAGTAGGTCCCACTTCCAAAGGCCATTTTAAGTCAAAACCCACAAAAGGGCTCGGAAAGATATCGAAAACCTCGGGACACAAAAGAAGGGTCAATATAGACCAAACTCGACATTCCGGAGCTAACTGCACTGACGAAATTCTCATCCGAATGCGTTTACTCAGAATGTTGACCAAAGTCAAACTTAAGCCAAAATTCAAAGGCTAAAACGCCTAATCACACCGACTCACACTGAAAACCTCGGGAGTCAAGTCGACCATGCTACTAGCCTAAAATGACCCTTCCGGAGCTGATGGAATCGTCAGAATTGGTTTCCGATGTCATCTTCTTGAACTTTTGATCAAAAATAATTATTCAAGGTTCATAAGCTCCAAAACACAAAAACTCACACCAAGACCAAACGAACGACCAGGTGACCGAACTGTCAGTCCCAGCAAGTCATAAATGACTTGGGGTCGCTACAGGAACACTCTAAGCGACACACAGAGGGCAGGACATAGAAATGACCTGGAGGGTTATTACAATATCCACTACTAAAAAGGACTTTCGTCCGCGAAAGAAAGGAGCAAGAAGTACCTGAAGGCTCAAACAAGCCGGGAAACTGCTCTCATATCACCTGCTCGGTCTCCCAGGTAGCCTCCTCGACTGGACGATGTCTCCAACGGACCTTAACAATAGGAATGGCTCTCGAGCGCAATCTCCTCACATCTCTGGCTAGAATGGCAACTAGCTCCTCTACAAATGTCAAACGATCATCCAACTCGACTGCATCATACTGGAGAACATGGGACTCATCAGGATCATATCGCCGCAACATCGAGACATGGAAAACCGGGTGGATGGCTGAAAATGCTTGAGGTAGGGCCAACTCATAAGCAACCTCCCCAACTGTCCGGAGTATCTCAAAAGGCCCAATGTACCTAGGGCTAAGCTTGCCCCGCCTCCCAAACCTCATCACGCCCTTCATGGGTGACACAATGAGGAATACCCGATCACCAACAAAGAATCTTAAAGGTCGGCGCCTCCGATCCGCATAACTCTGGTGCCTACTCTGAGCCGTCCTGAGCCTATCCTGAATCACCCTCACCTGATCCAAGGCTCACCATAGACTTCGTTGTAGGATTACCCCGCATTTCCCATGGTCTTGATAGTATTTGGGTCATCGTGGATCGATTGACAAAGTCAGCACACTTCATTCCTGTCCATACTTTCTACAGTGCTGAGAGGTTAGCCCGTATCTACATTCGAGAGGTGGTTCGTCTTCATGGCGTACCTGTTTCCATCATCTCAGATCGGGGCCCACAATTCACATCTAGCTTCTGGAGGACCTTCCAGGATGAGTTGGGTACCCGTGTTGACCTTAGTACAACACGAGTATTCAGATGGCCCCATTCGATGCCTTATATGGTAGGCGTTGTCGCTCTCCAGTTGGTTGGTTTGAGTCTACAGAGCCCAGGCCGCGCGGTACAGACTTGATGCGAGCGGCTTTAGATTATGTGAGGGTGATTCAAGATAGGCTCAGGACAGCCCAGAGTAGACATCAGAGTTATGCAGACCGTAGGCGTCGACCGTTGAAATTTGCTGTTGGTGATAGAGTATTTCTCCGTGTGTCGCCCATGAAGGGTGTAATGAGATTTGGGAGGCGGGGCAAGCTCAGCCCCAGGTATATAGGTCCTTTTGAGATATTGAGGACAGTTGGGGAGGTCGCATATGAGTTAGCTTTGCCCCCGGCCTTTTCAGCTATTCACCTAGTTTTTCGTGTTTCGATGTTGCGCCGGTATGTTCCAGATGAGTCCCAAGTGATTCAGTATGATGCAGTTGACTTGGATGACAGTTTGAGATACATTGAGGAGCCAGTTGCTATTTTGGCCAGAGATGTTAGACGGTTGCGTTCCAGAGCCATTCCTGTGGTTAAGGTCCATTGGAGACATCGTCCAGTTGAAGAGGCTACCTGGGAGACCAAGCATGAGATGCGGGCACAGTTCCCCGGCTTATTTCAGCATTCAGGTACTTCTTGACTCTTATTTTCGCGAACGAAAGTTCTTTTAGTAGTGGATATTGTAGTGACCCTCCAGGTCATTTTTAAATTAAAGCATTCCTTCCCTCCTTTAGAGCATTCCTGTAGCGACCCCAAGTCATCTACGACTTGCTGGCACTGACTGTTCGGTCGCCTGGTCGTTCGTTTGGGTTTTAGGCCCGTTTCCCTGTTTTGGAGATTTTATACCTTGAAAAGTTGACTTTGGTCAACCTTCTTGGAAGACGTGCTCAGATGAATATTCTGACAGCTAGGTTAGCTTCGGAATATCGATTTTTGTCTAGAACGACCCTTTGTTAACTTCCCGAGGCTTTAGATGGCAGTTGTGGAATCTGGCTCAAAATGATACTGGGTGTGGGACCCATTTTTCATCGAAGCGATCTCCAAATGGAAATTCCGCCTTCACCGTTGAGTCCGAAATATCATTTTCAATCACATTCCAGATATGGTTTGTATTTTTCCGACTCGGAACGAGTCCGGAAAATCAAAATTTAAGTTTGAAGGGTTGTAGAATTTTAACGCGTTGGTCACGTGGCAGAGCCACGCGACGCCACGTGGCAGCGAAGTGAAATCTGGAAATTTCCAGATTTTAGGAGGATTTTCGTCCATTATTTCTTTCACATCTTCAACATAAGATTTCTCCTCCATTTAAAGCTCAAATTAGGTGATTCAAAAGGCTAATTTCTAGAGAATTTCGTGGGGAATCTAGAGGTGATCTCAGGAACGCGAGAGGAGGCTTCGTTTGAGGTAAGGAATCGAATTTAGCTACTGCTAGAGTGATTTTCGGAATAAATTTTTGTTGAACTTTGAAATGTTAGATCTTGATCATCTTAGGTCCGTTTTGAGTCATTTTTGAGGCTAACTTGTAGAGTTTTTCGCAAGGATCGTCGTGGTATAATCTGTTTGGGTTGGAAGGGTCTCGTTTTTCCAGAAATGGGTGATCAAGGGGCTGCTAATTTTAATTGTTGTGGCTGATTTGCTATGTTTTAGGCATCTGTTTGTGCTAAATTTTGGCATATTAGTTTAGTAAGGTATTTGGGACGTTTTCACGGATTCATTTTTGGGATTCCAATTGTGGGTCCCACAATCCCGATTTAGACCCGATTTTGGGTCCGTATCCGAAAAATATAATTTTAGTGTCAACATATTCGTAATGACGAGGTGATTAACCTTTTGTTAGTGGGGAAGCATTTGGAGACCGTTCGGAGGGGAAAAGCTCCGGTACCGTGAGTTGGAGCACGCGTGTTCGGCTTTCAGGTAGGCTATGGCTTTCCCTCGTGAGATTGAGCATGTTTAGGCATTTGTTTATTGATTTGCATGAGTATGAAGGGGTTCTGGTGTCGAACATGCTAAATTTCTATAATCCCTACCTTAGACCTTATTTTGGGAAAGTGTTGGATTCTGACAGCATGTCTATTGACATTATTGAACATCCATACCTTGTGGTGTATATAATAATATTGATTTGAAGTATGTTTGGCCTTAGTCTAGGCTTAGACTAGTGTTGCCACAGACTTGCGAGGTTTCGGATGTCGTTGGGCAGTAGAACTTTTTCCGACGTCGTTTCGGACGGTCAGCTCCTTATAGACTGATATAGCAGACTTGAGTCTGATAGTCTGAGCCTTAGCTAGGCGGTAACTCAGCTTATGACCTTGTATCCATAATGCCCTGCTTTTCTAACGGTTACAGTACCCGGCTAGAATCCGTGGTCCAGCTTACTTATGTCCAGGCTTAGCTACAGTACCCGGTTAGAGTCCGTGGTCCAGCTTACCTGTGATCTGGTTTTGGCTACAGTACCCGGTTAGAGTCCCTGGTCCATCCCACCCGTGCCCGACCATTGGCTACAACACCCCGTTCGAGTCCGTGGTCCAGCCCATATAGGTTGACTTATTAGCTCTAGTATCCGGTTCGAGTCCGTGGCCCAGCTTGCACGTGGTGTATTCCCAATTCCTCACTAAAGCTTCAGTTTAGTCTTGATTACTCTCATCTGTAGGTTGAGGTTTTGGAGGTTGGAGAGATTCCGATTAAAGCCCGGGACGTAATGAGATCCTGGAATATAATTGGGAATGGTTTAGTCAAAAGTTTAGAAATTGGTAATATTGTGGTAGACCTTCTAGCTCCATTATTTTACTTCAACTGCCAGTGCATCTGCCGGGCTTATGGGGGTCCGTGCAGGTGGTTTCTTTTATTGTGCACGAGCGTACCCATCGGGTTTATGGGAGCCCGACGGAGTTAGTTAGATTACTTGTCTTTGTTGCCTGTACGCTCGTGTACATACCCACATTTACTACTCTTTTGCCCTTGATGTGACCCTTTATTTGCATTTCAGTTCACTTTTGCTTATCTTGCTCAGTCGGCCTATGATGCCAACTGGGTACCTGTTGTTTTGGTACTCATGCTACGCTCTGCATCTATTTCGTGATGCAGGTCCGAGCACTAGTAGCCAGCGTTGATCGAGCTTAGAGTAGACTTATCTGGAGACAGGGGTGAGCACACGGCGTTTTTTACTATTTCAGTCTCCATCTGTACATATAGACTTGTCTTCTTCCTTTCGTGACAGTCCAGTCTCTGTTGTCCAATTTTGGGACTTGTACTCATTTTGTAGTAGCTCTGTACTGGTGACTTCCAGGTTCTGGGAGGGATCTTTATTTGTATATATGTTTTTGGTTTGCTTTCGCCTGTTTATATTGTTATTTGCCCACTTTTGTTTAATTTCTACCCTCAGACCCATTACTTGTTGTTCCGGGTTACGGGTTGGCTTACCTACTGGTGGGTTATAGTAGGTGCCATCATGACTTGATAAATCGGGTCGTGACAAATTGGTATCAGAGCCCCAGGTTCGTCGGTCTCACTTTTACAGAGCTAACGTCTAGTAGAGTCCTGCAGATCAGTACGGAGACGTCCGTTACCTATCTTCGGGAGGCTACAAGATGACTTTAGGAACGTGTCGCTTTTGTATCACAGTCGTGCATTGTGTGTCTTATCGATTTCTGAAATCTTACTAGTACCACTCTTTTATAGGGATGGATCGCACGCGTGGTAGGGCCTCAGCTAGGGGTAGAGGCCGACCTCGAGGTCGTGCCAGAGCTACAGCACCAGCCCAGGACCGAGAGCAAACACCGGAGCCGGTGATAGAGCCACCAGCAGCTCCAGCATAGCAGCAACCGATGGACCCGGGACCAGCCCAGCCACCGCCCGAGCCTGTGGCAGCTCCAGATATACAGGCGATGCTCGTACAGATACTAGCTGCCATTAGGGGTATGCAGCAGGCCCCAGCTCCAGCCGTTCCAGTACCGCAGGGCCAGGCTACACCAGCGGTACCGGTTGTTAAGCAGCTAGCGGCACCGGTTGTTCAGCCTGACAATTTAGAGAGCGTCATGCCACTACGGGAGCAGAAGATGCTCGGGGTGTTCCTTAGACTACCGCCGAGGTTTTCTGGGTCAGTGGGGGAGGATGCCTACGAGTTTCTACTTACCTGCCGCGAGCGGCTATTTACTTTGGGTTTAGTGGAGTCGAGAGGAGCAGACTTCACCGCTTACCAGTTAGACGGTCCCGCCAGGCAGTGGTGGCTTACATACTTAGAGACCAGGCCAGCTGGGTCTCCACCGGTCACATGACCTGAGTTTTCAGAGGCCTTCTTGGCCCGATTTATTCCCAGGAGCATCAGAGATCGGCTCAGAGATCAGTTTGCTCGGTTAGAGCAGGGCTCCATGACAGTATCAGAGTATGAGGCCGGATTCCACGAGCTCTCCAGGCATGCCGCCATGATATTACCTACTGAGGAGGAGAGGGTTCGTTGTTTTGTTCTGGGTTTGAGACTACAGTTGCGGATTGAGACTCAGTCTTTAGTCTCAGCGGGCCGCTCATTTCTGGATGTAGTGGACCATGCCCGCACTATCGAGCAGCTACGTCGCGAGGCCCAAGGGGGCAGCGGCAAGAGAGCTAGATAGGAGGATAGCCATGATAGGGGCCGTTTCAGACCCCGGGAGTCTTATGATAGATCTCAGCAGAGGTTCCAGTCGGGTCAGTCTAGTATCCCCTTCTAGGCCTCACTCTAGGCATCGGAGGGTGATCAGTACCGCCATATTNCCCCGGGAGTCTTATGATAGATCTCAGCAGAGGTTCCAGTCGGGTCAGTCTAGTATCCCCTTCTAGGCCTCACTCTAGGCATCGGAGGGTGATCAGTACCGCCATATTGGTTTTAGTGCCGGTCCTAGTCGGGGCCGAGATAGTTCAAAGATGGGTTCTTCTGGCCGAGGTAGCCGAATTCCAGCTCTCAGTCGAAAGTCCCAGGGGTGCTATGCGTGTGGCGAGTTAGATCATTGGGCCCGCGAGTGTCCCCATCGCAGGTAAGCCTTACCCGCTCCATAGGGAGCTAGGCATGCGCCAACGCCAGCACCTCCAGCTAGAGGCAGAGGCCAGGGACAGGACCGTAGGGGTGGTCACCAGGGTATACGGGGTGGTCCCCGAGGAGGCAGATTAGGGGGCAGAGCCGATGCACAGGGTAGGGAACTCCAGGCCCACTTTTATGCAGCTCCAGCTAGAGCAGATGCTGAGACCTCGGACAATGTGATCACAGGTACAGTGTTATTTTGCCATCAGCCCGCATCCGCCTTATTTGTTCTAGGCTCTACTTGTTCATATATATCTGTTTATTGTGCTCCTCGATTGAGTATGATCCCAGAGCTATTGGTTGAGCCTTGCATGTTTCAACCCCGGTAGGTGATTCTTTAGTAGTGGATCAGGTATTTAGATCCTGTGTGGTGACTATTTAGAAGCGAGACACTAGGGTTGATCTTATTTTGCTTGATATGGTGGATTTTGATTTGATTGGGTATGGATTGCTTATCTCCACACCATGCGGTCTTGGATTGCTATGCTAAGACCGTTACTTTAGCCATGCCTGGTATTCCACCAGTGGTGTGGCAGGCCTCTTGTAGTCGCACGCCAGTTGTGGTGACATCTTTTGTTCGGGCCCAGAGGTTAATGGCTAGCGGGTGTTTGGCTTATTTAGCTTATGTTAGAGATGTTAGTAGGGAGGGTCCTACCATTGATTCAGTACCTATTGTTCGAGAGTTTACCGATGTGTTTCCTGCCGATCTGCCTGGTCTCCCTCCTGATCGTGACATTGACCTTTCTATTGAAGTAGAGCCGGGCACTAAGCCCATTTCTATACCACCGTACCGTATGGCCCCCGTAGAGCTCAAGGAGCTCAGTGTTCAGATTCAGGATCTCTTGGTTAAGGGATTCATTCGGCCTAGTGTATCGCCTTGGGGTGCGCCAGTCCTCTTCGTGAAGAAGAAGGACGGTACTATGCGATTGTGCATCGACTACAGGTAGTTGAATAAGGTGACGGTAAAGAACCGTTATCCCATGCCTAGGATTGATGATCTATTTGACCAACTTCAGGGTGCCGTGGTATTTTCTAAGATTGATTTAAGATCCGGCTACCACCAGTTGAGGATTAGGGCAGCGGACATCCCTAAAACTACATTTAGGACTCGTTACGGCCACTATGAGTTCCTAGTGATGTCTTTTGGGTTGACTAACGCCCCTGCCGCATTCATGGAGTTGATGACTAGGGTGTTTAGGCCGTACTTGGATTCGTTTGTCATAGTCTTCATAGATGACATTCTAGTATACTCGCGGAGCCGGGAGGAGCATGAGCAACATTTGAGGATACTGCTCCAGACTATGGAGGCCAGCGACTTTATGCCAAGTTCTCAAAGTGTGAGTTTTGGCTTGAGTCCGTATCATTCTTGGGCATGTGGTGTCTAAGGATGGCATTATGGTAGATCCCGCTAAGATTGAGGCCATTCATGATTGGGCCAGGCCCACCTTTGTGACTGAGATTCGTAGCTTCGTCGGATTGGCAAGCTATTATAGGCGTTTTATTGAGGGATTTTCTACTATAGCAGCGCCTTTGACTCGGTTGACTCGCCAGGATGTTCCGTTTGTGTGGTCGGAGGAGTGTGAGAGGAGCTTTCTGAGGCTTAAGGAGTTGCTTACCACCGCTCATATATTGACTCTTCCAGTTGAGGGCGAGGGGTTTACTTTTTATTGTGACGCATCTGGCATTCGTTTAGGTTGTGTACTGATGCAGCAGGGCCGCGTTATTGCCTATGCGTCGAGGCAGCTTAAGTCGCACGAGCGCAACTACCCCACTCATGATTTATAGTTGGTGGCGGTGGTTTTTGCGCTTAAAACTCGGAGGCATTACCTGTATGGAGTTCGATGCGAGAGCTATACTGATCACAGAAGCCTTCAGTACATTATGCGCCAGAGATTCCCGGTGTGTACTAGCTTATGTGGATGCTCAGTCATCTCTGCTGGATCGGATTCGCAGCAGTCAGTTTGAGGATGAGGACTTAGTGGCACTTCGAGATCGAGTTTTGGGAGGTGACACTGGCCTGGCTACCTTAGATTTAGATGGGGTCTTAAGATTTGGTGATCGACTTTGTGTTCCAAGAGTTGGGGGTTTGATTCAAATGATTCTTACCGAGGCCCATGACTCCAAATATTCTATTCATCCGGGCACAGCTAAGATGTATCGGGACTTGAGACAACAATACTGGTGGAGCGGCATGAGGAGAGATATTGCGGATTATGTATCGCGTTGCTTGAGTTGTCAGCAGGTTAAGGCCGAGCATTTGAGGCCTGGTGGTAAGCTTCAGAGATTACCCATTCCTGAGTGGAAATGGGAGAGGATCACCATGGACTTCGTTGTAGGATTACCCCGCACTTCCCGTGGTCTTGATAGTATTTGGGTCATCTTAGATCGATTGACCAAGTCAGCACACTTCATTCCTGTCCATACTTCCTACAGTGCTGAGAGGTTAGCCCGTATCTACATTAGAGAGGTGGTTCGTCTTCATGGCGTGCCTATTTCCATCATCTCAGATCGGGGCCCACAGTTCACATCTAGCTTCTAGAGGACCTTCCAGGATGAGTTGGGTACCCGTGTTGACCTTAGTACAACTTTCCACCCGCAGACTGATGGTGAGTCGGAGCGCACGATTCAGGTTCTCGAGGACATGTTGCGGGCTTGTGTTATGGATTTTGGGGGTCAGTGGGACCAGTATTTGCCTTTGGCAGAGTTTGCGTATAACAACAGCTACCACTCGAGTATTCAGGTGGCCCCATTCGAGGCCTTATATGGTAGGCGTTGTCGCTCTCCAGTTGGTTGGTTTGAGTCTACAGAGCCCAGGCCGCGCGGTACAGACTTGATGCGAGCGGCTTTAGATTATGTGAGGGTGATTCAAGATAGGCTCAGGACAGCCCAGAGTATACATCATAGTTATGCAGACCGTAGGCGT